>NW_005054616.1:34088-112483 GCF_000277835.1 Geospiza fortis
TTGATTTTTCTCATCATTTAAGGAGACTAAGGTAAATATTTCTTTGAAATTCATAGCATAAACATTGTTATAAATACAATTCAGGGGATCCTTTGTATTAGAAGTTGGTTTTTTTTCTATATGAAACCTTAATGACAATAAATATATATACAAAATTGAAATATAATTGGTATATGATGTCATAGTTCATCTGAACTGGAATTTCACTTTAGGTGGGAATTGCTACTGGGTAGTATAGATACAATATAAGGATGGGTACATACTGTGCACCTCTAGAGAAGAACAGGTAGTTAGCACAATTTGATTCTTGGAAATTTTATTTTGTTCAAGTGTCTCAATGAGGTCGTGCTGAGAATTTTCATTATTATTTATGTGCACCTTTAGATCTAATAATTCTCCCAGTTTGGATAATTCCAAAAGTATCTTGAACAGTGCCATGGTGGCACACAAATTAAATTGACCTCTGCAAATGCAGTGGAGATCTATAGAGACAGGTGGACAAAAGCTGAGACATGGAAGAAGAAAAGTCTTGATACATGAAGATATGTAACTTCTATACTTAGGGTATTATAGTCAGCCTGGACCTTCTCTTATAGGTTGTAATTTAACTTTCCTCAATTTTCTCTAAGGTAGCATTAGTTCCAAATGCTAAGCAGCATTGTGCTCCTGTTTATAAGATCCTTATTTGAGAAAAACTCGTTTTTCCTTTAGATAACGTTTTGATTCAAATCACGTTCCAGCCGTTGGAGGTGTTTTTGCATACATTACTTTTTGATTCTTTTTTAGAGAAAAAAATATAGGAAGTTCTGTGGCTTGCAGAGATCAAATAGCATCTATATTTCAATTTTGCTACATATATTCAATGGAAACAGAATCACAAGTCTACAGAGTACTTTACAGCATTTGTCTTCTAGAATTTTCTTATGCCGCACTGTGTTATTTTTCTCATTTGAATTTATAAGTGTTCACTATGAGGCCAGCACAATAACATAATTATTTATTAAATAATGCAGAACCCTACCAGAGAAGATACTTGGTACAGGATGGCTATTAAATTAACCCATTTTAAGTGACCTTTTATTTGGCAGGCAATGCCTTCCAAGCAAATTAAGAAAAAGAAACCAGGAACAGCACAGTTTCTAGAGCCAATAATGTGGCTTGGGAGCAATAATAGTAAAACTAGATATTGCAACTGCTTCAATGAAGTACATCTGAAGTTCATCTGACCTTACTCCATTGCATAGGATATTAGTGCTGATATCTGTACTAAAGTTAATTTGAGTGAGAAAAAATTTACAGTGTTATTGCCTAATCCTTTCTGATCCACCAAAAAAGAAAAACTAGCAATTTCGTCCTAAGACTACATCTCACATGTACTTTGTCATTCCTGTACCAAACTGCAGGGGTAAATCCTCAGCCATTTTCAGTCATTGTACTCCACTTAAGATAATTAATGAAACTAATGTGGCAGGATTGTTATATTGATGGTAAGAGCATTTAATTTGCCACAAAAATAGGCATGTACCTTGCTAGTCATGTCCACTTTGGAGACCCTTGAAGTAATGCAATCCGATGTCATCTCTATGCATCAGAAAGCTGTGGTGCTATGCTCTTTCTTGGTTAGTGGAATTTCACCAGCTACATTAATGAACAGTAAATTCTTTCCTGTGGCTATTGCATCAGAGAGTTACAAGTTTGCCAGTTTATTAGTGTTACAGTGCCAAGAACATTCATTCAATACAAAAATATGCACAATATCATGATTATGCATTGTCTCTCTTGGCATATTTTTTAATATCTCATCCTGAAAAATGTCCTAGTAATAACACACTTTTATCAGCTCTAACCAAATTAGCTTTTGCTGAGGAATAAAAGTACAAAATTGGTTATTCAAAGGAAAGGGCTTTGTCTTATTATTCTGGGAGATAGGCAACTGCTAGGGATTTGGGATTTTGCTGATATCCTTGATATGTTTTGAAGACTTCCACCTAGAGTATACTCTGACTTTGAAGATACTGTGAGGGTGCAAACTTAGAACTCATTTTTGACTTAACAGCAACTCTTTGTTAGTGTGTAATTTATACATTTCTGAAGAACACATTAATATCAGAGGCAAAAATATTGATAATACTGATATAATAACCTGTGATATAATTTTTAGTTAGGTAACACCTTGATTTAGAGTCAAATTTATTTTTAAAAATGCTTTATGATTTTTATCTAATCTCATTTTCCTACATTTGAAGTTATCTCTTGGCTAATACAGGAATCTCATTACTACAGAATATTTCATGTGAAAAAAAATTTGAAAATAAGATTTCTTTGGTATAATTATTATTCTTGATGTTTTTTTTTTTTTTAAGGAAACAGTCGATCTGAGAAATTGATTCTAGAAATTGTTCAGTTTCAAATATTTTTTGATCACATATTCGCAATCATGTGTAACTAATACCTTTGATTAAGTATAGGAATATCTTTGCAGAAGTATTTGGTGTTGAGAGTGAAATAAATCTCTACTCAGTCTTCCAAAATTAGAAATCTGTATTTCTACAGAGCAGTTTATTTTAGGTATTTGAGGCAGGTTTCCTAGCATGTTTCCTAAAATGATATTGAGTGTTCCTATTTAAAAGAGATTAAATAGATTTATGTTCAGCAAGAGCACATTTTTGAATAAACCCCACAACTTGTCCTCCATTTAGGTATAGGCAAAATTATCTGACTCTTATTCTGGAATTTGAAAGTCCTTTGCTAACATGTGAAAGATTTAAAAGCCATTGTAACATGGATTAATTGTATTGTAGGTGACAAAATTTATGCCATCTCCAGTGTTAATTAGCAGTCCACCTTGATTTCACCTGCTTTGCTCAGGTGCTATAAAGGAAACCGCTTGTCTGACTCAGTGAATGCCTGAAGCTCACTGAGAAAGCTACATTCCCTGCTCTGACATGAGCATGGGTGATATGCCTGATCTCTTGGACACTGGAACATTAAGCTGCCAACGGATGACAAATCACTCAGAACTCACCTGACAACAAAAGGGATACTGAGTTATCCATCATCTCTTAAATAAAACAATTACAACTGCTCTGTACTAATTATTCATTTCTGCCCAACTTCAAATATTTAATACTTTCATCCTCACATCACTCTCTCCTGGCAGATATTTCCTCAGCAGAAGGCACACATTACCTGTGTTGTGTGATGTTCACATTGTTCAGTATATATTGATTGCAGGCCATTATGTGTCCAGTGTTATTTTTCACAGGGTGTCACAAAAGGCACAGATAGATTATGAGACAATAAACCCAGATCTGTTAGTGATGAATGCTTGACAGAACATTAATATTTCAGCAACTAAGAATGCAAATACATTTAAGAAACCAGCATTTAATATTTTAAGAGTGGTTTGTGCTAATTGTGGATTATACATGAATAAATTACAGCCTTGAAGAGTTGCCTTCAATAGAATTGTTCAAATTATATTTAGGGGAATAAAAACCCCAAATTAAATACTGAAGGAGAAAAAAAGGTAGTAATGTTGAATGTCTTTTTCCCACCAAGAAAAGAAAACTAAACTTGCAAAATTCATAGGATTGATTGGACTGCAAGATAGCACAGAAAAAGTTGAACTAGTTGAAATTACTAGTTTGGGTACTGGAGGCAGTATTTCTGTACAATAGTCTTAGCTGGGCCAATAATAGGCAGATGAGAGAGGAGTGGGGTGAATCAAGCATGATAACCAACCCTGTGCTCCAGGCTCCTCAAAAGGCCTCTGGTTCCTGGTCCAGACAGGGTCAGCTCAGGGTGGCCAGCCTCCAGACAAACTGCAGCACACAGTAGAGATGGGTTCCTTAGCTGCTATTCACAGGTCTGCCTCAGTGTAATCACTAGCTCCCCCAGGCTCCAAGATGTGGAATGATAAACCAGGAATCATGGACAGACTGTGACAAAAAGCCCCAATTTTATAATACTGCCAGTGCTCCTCCCTCCATCTATCTTGGCTTTGCAGTTTCTTTCTGTAACTACTGGCATCTATCTAAAATTAAGAATAATAGAA
Source organism: Geospiza fortis (assembly GCF_000277835.1). Lineage (NCBI taxonomy): Eukaryota > Metazoa > Chordata > Aves > Passeriformes > Thraupidae > Geospiza > Geospiza fortis. Next base: position 38,146 of record NW_005054616.1, read on the forward strand.
GAATGAGGACTGGAAAACATTTTTGCTACATCTATTTATTTAGCATGTGTTGATTTGTCTCCCTGGTATCTGCATGTACTAAAAATTAGAGGTTATAAAGAGTTTGAGGAGAAAAGGTTATGTGTAATTTAGTGTTGCTATGCAGTAACTATCCTTGTGGTCTGCTTTGAATATAATGCAACCAGAGATTTAGTAATTCTGAACATAAGCAGCTATTTCACCCTCTGTATGAACAAGTCACTCTTTCATGATCACATGCGTTGGTGCAAATGAGGTGGCATTAACAAACACAATATTCATAAAAAGGCAGTAGCTCAAATTCTGATTGTATTTATGAAAGATTTGTTGCATCAATTAGCAAGATTATATTAACAAACTAAATCCTGTCTAAGAATTGTGGTGTATTGACCTTGGTTGGATGCCAGATGCTCACCATGTTACTCTATCCCTCCCCTCCTCAGCAGGATGGAGCAGGTACAAAATAAGTTTGAAGAAAATTCATGGGTGAAGATAAAATCAGTTGAATAAAACAGCAACAAAAGCAAAAGTCACATGTAGAAGCAAAGAAAAACAAAATAATTATTCTCTACTTCCCATGAGGAAGTGATGGCCAGGCACATTTTGGGAAGTAGGGTTTCAATATGCATAATGGTGCCTCTGGAAGACAAACATAATAATAATGCCCATCCCCCTTTCTCCTCCTTTTTGTTACCTTTTATTGCTGATCAGATGTCATATGGTGTGGAATAACCCTTTGGTCTGTTCAGGTCATGTGCCCTGGCTATGTCCCCTTTCAAGAAGTTGCCCACCCCCTGCCTACCGGCAAGGAGGAATGTTGGAAAACTGACCTTGTGCTGTGTGAGCACTGCTCAGCGGTACCCGAAACACTGGTGTGTTATCAGCACCTTTCTAGCTACCAAAGCACACCTCCAAGGGCACTGCTGTGAGGAAAATTAGCTTTATCTCAGCCAGACCCAAGTCACAACTTATTATTGAAAAATTATATTAGTACATTTCACTCTGCACATGGTAAAAATAACAAAAAAAAAAAAAAAGAAAAAACCTTCTTTTTAAATAGACCAGAAGATATTTAGCTAAAGCATAAATGCTTTCACTTCTCCCTGTTGCCCTCATTATCTATGAATATAGAAAAACAGTAATCTATAGTCTCTCTTTAAAGTATACACATCAATTTTTATTAATTTCACTTGGGGATAATATGAAAATAGACTGTTGATGCAGTGCAGATATAGCTAGATGCTTGATTTTCAAGATAAGATAACTAGTATTGAGTCTATACCCAGACATGTGAAATGAAAAAGGACTTCTTGAAACACAAATGAAAGCTCCTAGGTTGGTTAAAGTCAAGCAATTAGAAATAAGGTGAAAATACTATCTTTACCTGGTCTCATTATGTCTGGTCATTGCGTTTCTTATGGTACCTGGGAAGACCCACTGCTCTGAGAGCCCCTGTGGAATTCTGTAGCAAATTAAGATATACTGCTTTCAATTGAAATTATATTTAAATACTGTATTCCTCCATAAGTTTATGTTTAAACTATAAGTTCAGGTTTAATTTTTTTTTTAGATTAGAGTGGTATTCTCTGCCCTGTGCAACCAGACAGGATGGATATCAAAGTGCTAAGACACAACAGATATCATTGTGACACTTCTTTCTATCACACTTAAGACATTGTGGAGAGAAAGAAAGGTCCATAATAACAGAAGAAATGCCCTCAATGCCCTCATGAAATACGGAAATAAAATATTATCATAGATATCAATGTCTCTCAACATTCTGTAAACATTTACTCTAAAAAGAAACAACTGCATGGATGGAACTATTCCCAAATAAAGCCTGCAGCATCAGGATTACACTAAGTATTATGCATCTGTCTAAAAGAGGCCAGTACAAAAGGGGAAAAAGGATACTCAACTGGAATTATTTAGTTTAAAAATGTGAAGTATAAACTAAATTAAATTAAGTACACTTGGAAAAATCTTGAAATCAAGATTTCTCAAAGCTGACTTATTAACACTCAATCTTAACAGTTAAAGTAGCACATTTAATGGGTTACTTATGAAAAACCTCTTCAGATCATGTTTCAATTTAAGCTCTTAAGGCTGAAAAAGTAGGAAGTAGTATATTTCAATGTTTATTCAGTGCTAATTTCCTCCTCTATCTCAGTAGCAGCAACATCAAAAAAAGTATGCAGGTGAATTTCTTAAGGGTTCTATTAATTCTCACTTTATTTCATACATTTAATCATTTGAAGCTGTGGTTTGAAAAGTTTCCCTATTTAATCATTCACATAATTTATCTAAGTATTGCCATTTTGGTTTTCCAGCAAGTTATCTTCTCTTGTCAATGTCCTTTTCTTCACTGCTTTTCAGTCTGAGTTTCCAGAAAGGTGTATATGTCTCTTGTTCCTCTAGCTTCTAATGACAAAACTTAAAATGAAAAGCAGTTTTGACTTTTAAAGTGCAGCATTGGACTTTTTTCCCCCCTGACTAAAGTGCAAAAATTTATAAAAGCAAAAGCATTGAAAGCAAATGGTAATATTTTTACTATATACTCAACCACTGAAATGGAAACATTATTAAACAGTGCATTTTTTAATTCACCTGTTACTGAAGTGAAGAACAAATATGAAAAATGGGACAGTGCTCTCTTGCTCTCAGACCTGGTGCTATACTACTTAAAGCCATATGTTCCATTTATTACTCACTGGCATTACCTTAAACAGCTTTCCCACAAGAGGCAGTCTGTGCAGGTTTACTTGTGGGAATTGGTTCCACTGGGATGAGAGCAAAGTCCAAGTTAGCTTTTAAACAAAGAGAGGAAGCAGGAAAAAAAAAAGCAGAAAGCCACTTCACGTAAACATAGTACTAAAATTGAATTTCTTATTAATGTGATTGTGGAACCCGACAGAAGTCTGGTACTAAACAAATACATATCAGCATAATCAGCATGCTTATTACCAATGTCTAGCACTTTATATTGACTTATGACTGTTCATGAAGACATAAATTTAAGGTAAAAAATTGCTAGCAATAGATTAACAGATCACATTTAGCCTGCAAAATCTGTGAAAATCAGTTTTTCTCCTATAAATTAGGTAACTTGTGAAGTTCTTCCTTAATAATGTGCTAGGTGCATATGGTGTGCAGTATGAAGTGTTTATTTGGGCTCTAATCAGGTTTAAAACAAAATGTAAAACAGTCAAAGGGAACATATTTTTTGTATGGAGCTAAGAATTTATTGTTAGCCAAATTAAAATCTTGATGTGATCAAAATCTAGCAAACATCTATCTTTAGTCCTGTTATAATGATATACATAGTCCGAATATAGAAAAGCTTCATTGGTAATAATATTCTTGCAAACTGTTACTCCTGAGAGCATACTTTCAGCTGCCCTGTTATTCTGGTGCTGTTCTTGCACTCCAATGTCCCTCTGTTCAACAGCACCAGACTTCTTCACCCAGAGAGACGATGAGGTGTCAAAGTGAGTTAGCATCCCAAGCTCTGTGCTGGGTGGGGAGTGGTGTTCAAGGTGGAATGGGGAAATTCCTTTCTTTCATGATCAGCTCTGTTTTTCCAATGTTCTCACACCTGATTGCCTCTGCCTGGCCTCCAGCCCCATTTGGATGAGGCATCACAACCTCTCCCAGCCCTGGGAGACACCACAGGCAACTGGCAGTGGATGTCTGGTTTGACCAGCTTCATCCACCTCCAGCTGTCACAGAAGTTTGACTCGGGTCAAGCAATGCTGTTGCGGCCACCAGATCTTTGTTAGAGCAATCTGGCACCAGCTTGAGCTCAGGCAAACCCTCCCAAGCACCAAGCGCTACCCAGCTAGGCACCTGTTGATCTCTCAATATAATGTAGCAGAAATCCTCTTGGTTGGGTTGCATTTGACTACAGTAAGTAAAATGAAATACATTGCATTAGTAGAATCTATGTAGATAATTAAAACTTATACTTTTCACGGTCCATGCCTGGCAAATACTTGCCACAACAAGAATAAGAGCCCTACTGTTCAGTGGAAATTCTGGTTGTAGGAGGTTTGTACTAATGTAATCTATTCATATCATCTGCACAGTCAATATTCTCCTTCTTCAATTATTTTCAGTTGAGCAATAATGCAAGTCCCAAAACAGACAAGCAAAGAAGCATCACAGGCAAAATTACCAGCTTGGCAGGTGTAGCTGGAGCTCTAATTATGCAAGGGGACTACACTTACTAATGAATATTGAGAGTAGAAATTAAGATTTCTGACATTAAAAAAAGTAATAATTTTTGAACTTTATATCCTTTCTTAAAGAAACGTCAATCTATTATTTGTACATAATCATCAGTATTTTGAGTTAATTCTATCTATTTTATGTTCTTGTCTTTTTCAAAAGTTAACCCCTGAGGATTTTTTATTTCTCTGGACTATTGTGGACTGGCTATAATTACAGAAAAAAAATCATTAAAAATTTCCTTCTTGTTTTTTAGACACAAAAATACCTTCTCTTCCATTTTTCTGTATGATTTACAATTTTTATTGGTTTTTTATTTCTAAAGCATTAATAATTATAAAATGGTAACAACCACCAAAATAAGGCTTTTACATCTTTCTAAAAAATAAAATAATTATAAAAATCTGTTGAAAATTTTGTTTGTGGATCCCAAAATCTAAGAATGAACAAAACATAAGTTTACTGTCTTTTATAAGTTAAATTCTAAGACATATATACTATAAATATTAGTTTAATTTAAAATTCAGCATAGCATTAATCAATATCATATGTTATTTATGCCAAGGCATTGTCGTCTCTTTATCATCTTTATCACATTCACTTTAAAATGTATAAAGCCCAAAACAAGGGAGGGAACAGAGAAATTTACACTTAATGTGACTTTCCAAGAAAAAAAAAGAAAAAGAAAAAGAAATTTGTAACAGCGAATTGCTTAACTGATTTTACTGTATAAATCCCTGCAAATACTCACCTTCTACATGAAAGAAAAAAAGTCACATAATGCAATGATTTGCAGTGCTGCCTACAGCTACACCAAAGCCAACAGATTTTCAAAGGGAGAACAGAGAAGTGAGAATCACTCCCATGAGTAATGGACAGCTAAAGGGAAGAACTATAAACACTTTCTGTCTGCCACTGTGTTCAGATCTTGAAAGAAATAATCGAGCCTCCAACTATCTTTCATATGTCTGCAAAGTCTGCCTTGCGGTGAATTCCATTTTTCCCAAGAGCACAAATCTTTCTTTAGAAGTGGAATGTCTACACTGCCACAAGCAGTCTGAGCAAGCAGTAAATTATTTTAGAAATGAAACTGAATAACATAGGCATTTATGTCTTATGCTTCTTAAGAACCTTATCTCTCATCACAGGAGCGCTGCAGACCTGTGTGGTGTTGCAGACCTGTTGTTTGACAGGCACAAAACATCAGACACAGCTCTTTGGCACCTCATGGCCACAGCTGTACAAATGGTGTGTCTGACAGCATACACAGCATACACAAAGGTGATATTTATTGATAGCTTAATGCCTAATACATACTTGAAATTTTGGTGAAAGTAATCCCTAGAATAGCAAGGTTACATTAAGGGCTGAAGGTGACATGAAGAATAGTATTCATTGTAGCAGATCAGTGGAATTCTTATTTCTGGCTCCCCAGTTTCTGAAGATCAGAGAATCAGTCCACACAGAAATGCAGTGGAGGCATATAGTCCAAATAAAATCTTCTGCAAACTCCTAGTGATTTTGGTGAACTCCAGATCACCATCATGGACTTTCTGTAGATGTAGATGCTTTTCTTGCAATGTTCCTGTAAATTATTTAAAGACAAGTGTCAATGAGGGGGAAAAGATGCATATTTGCTTAGGATTGTGAGGACACTTTAGTCACAATCATTGAATTAAAAGAAATTTATGGACATGCTTTTGTAAAAGGTCTTATGAGAAACCATGTTACTTCATGGGCTGGAAAAATGTTTAAGATATATTCATGCTCTCAAAGGCTAATGAGCAATTACAATTTAAGAGTTTTTAAATCCACTGGTATTTTAGGTCTTGCATGGTTAACAATATGTCTGCAAGAAAAATTTTTATGAAAGCTTACTGGGGAGAAGTTATCCATAACTATACATATATATAGGTATTAAACGCTTCTTTTATATTTATACAATATCCACACCTGAGCAAAATAATTTTTAAATTTAGTACATAATAAAAATTCAGATTGAGGATTCTGTAGACTGAAGAGTTTTGTATCTGAACCGTTGAGAAGAAAATGAATGTTGTTCCATAAAATCTTTAATTTTATTGTTTCTGTTTAGAGAAAAGATCTCCTCTGGTAGAGTAGATCAGCTTTTTCCAATGACATGGTTTGAAACTTTGCTGGCAGAAGAAAACATAAATTAATAGGAATATTTTAATTTTTTGAGAATATCACTTCCATCTTGGATTTCTTTTTGTTGAAAGAGGATGAATGGAAACCAGAATAATAGACCTTTTTAAAGTCTTTGATGTATTGTTTACATTGGTAGAACTGTTGTTTACATGTTTATTCTCTTTGAGACTTTCTGGAACACACCTACTAAAATCAGCAACTTGATGTAAAGGGATCATTCCATCAGACTGAATTATTTAGTGACATGATTAGTTCTCGACATTGATATATATTGCTCCATGAGAAACTACCTTCTATGATATACCTGATAGAAAACAAGACAAAATATGCTGGGCAAATATATTTAGTGTATTTTATTTACAGCCTCATTTGCAAGGGTAAGAAAGGGTAAATTGTGGCAATGACAAGTACACAAGGATCAGATGTGGAAAGAGCTCCAAGAGCTCTAAATACACTTTTTATGTCCTACTTTCACAATCTAATACATTTTTTCTAAATATTCCTAAAGGTGTTTGATTTGTAATTTACCACAATCTCTACAGAGACTCAAATAGGTCTCAAATTTCATTATTGTATATTGTGCTGTTATAATACCATATTGGAGATTAATTCCATACTTTCTAACCAAAGCTTGTTGCTTGTGTCACTCAACAAAAATGTGATGAAGTTTTTAGGAAGTAACATCAGGTAGTATAAAATGCCCTGAATCACTGTTATACTTCTCTTAAAGCAATCTTTCCAGGTCCCTGTTTTTCCTGCTTTTTTTTTTCTCATGAAAATAAAAATATGTTTTTTATGAAAAATAGTACTAGCTGCATGTTCAAGCTCTGTGAACAATTAGAATTTGTAGATTCTTCTATTTTTCTTTCTGTGTATGATAAAAAAGTAGTTCTAACTTGGAGTATTCTGTGATTCTGTGAACCCAGCAGTCTCTAATGGCAACTGCATAGTTCTATCTAAATGCTACACATTATTTTCTCAGTGTCTATGAAGAAAATCACTTCAGCCCACAACAGTTTTTATATAGAGCTGAATTGCTATGGCCAGCTTACAAACCAATACTCTGCAGTGCTTCTTCTCTGCTAGTATAAAGAACACGCTCTCTTTCACATTACTCTTAGTAATAAAAATATTTGGCAAAAAAACAAGGCTTCATTTAACCTGAAGAAATGCAGAAAACAACACTTCATTTAAAAGGTTTGCAAATGTCTTCTCCAAATCTAAACTGTTGTGATTTTAAAAACATTTCTAATGAAATCTCACCCATCAAAATAGACTACACTTGAAAACTGATTTCAGTAAGCCAGGTTATGATGATCTAAATCTATAGTTACTTTACCCTTCAGTCTTTCAATAATATTTTTTTAAAATCTATTGTATAAATACATAATGGAAAGACAAGTAAGGAAATCACACCTACTGTTCATGTGACCTGAAAGGCTCTCAAAATCAGACATTTCAGTTGATAATTTAGTGTTTTCTGGATTATTAGAAGGAGTCTATTTATTGTCAAATGTCAATCAAATACTTAATAATAATAATAATAATAATAATAATAATAATAATAATAATAATGGAATAATTATTAATGTTTGAAGTAAGCAGTACAGGACATGTATTGTAATTATAACAAGGAATTATTTGCTTAAGTGAATCATAATGATGAATAAATTGATACTGCCAGGAAGTGATCACCTTTTACAGAGAAAAAGTGAAAATTATGAAAAAACTCTGATGTACTAATGAGAGTCTTCAGCCTCATAGTAAAACTTAAACACCTGAATATCTGTACACAGACTTAAGTTTTATATCCTGAGTTTTATAAAGGATATGTTGTATTTTAAATAGAACAGATGTCTGTAACAAGTATGTTTTTTTTTATCATAATATAAAACGTCAGGTAGTTCTGCAGACCAGAGAATATAAACTAAAGAAAACATTAGGCTTGGTGTTACTCTTAAACAAAGGGAAAAATGCTGGACTGAAATTTACAGTATATGTGTAAATACAAAAAGTGCCATAATTCTTCAAGAAAACGCATGGGAAATCTGCCCTTTAACTCAACAAAAATGTCATGATATTTGGAGGTTGGAGAAAATAACCCTTTGTAAATAGCCCTTTGAGAGAGCTATTTGACACATTGCTAAAACATATTGTTTTAATGTTTTTTGCAGTGTCATTTCAATCTCAAGCCATTGTTCAACCAGGGACAATGCAAGCTAAAGCACTGACTTTCTGGGAACTTTCTGGGACGACAGTGTTGGCACAAACAGCACAATCTCACTTACCTGCAGTCCAGCTGTCACCTGGTACTGCCCTTTAAAGGATTTGTCCATCTTCCAAAATTTTCAGTGAGGATCTTTTATCCTCATGTGCCATAAAATAAATCCTTTGGCCCGAAAAAAGAAACTTTCATGAGAAAACTGTCAATATTTGGAGAAGACTATAATGATAAAAACAGATAGACTGTAACTCTTCTGACAGTTAAAACTGTATATGGTGTGAACTAACATATGATGGAATATACCTACCAATAGCTCTTTTATACCTATGTCATTTTTTTTTCCTCTCTTCTGTTTCAATCCAAAGTTGTTTACATCTGGATAGATATAATTGTCTCTCACGCACACTGCTCTTATATGATACAAGGTTCACTAGATTCTACTTGTCTAAATAGGGTTTGTTTTCAAGGCTTGCAAAATACGTGGGCTATTCAAACAGAGAAATAAAGAAGTATTAGAATTTATGAAACAATAATAAGAAAAAATATGTCTTAATCTCAGGACATAATTACATTTGCACCACTCCTGAAAGATATTTAGCCAATTTTTTTTCAAAGGATGCCTCATCTGGGGGCTCCACAACCTCTCTGCATTTTTTACTCCCCTCACAGTCAAAAGTTCTCCTATCTCTATAATATTTTCCATTACATCCTATTGTGGTCACCAAGGATATGCAGAGTATTTCCTGTTGTAAGAAGCTTTTTTTGGACTTGAAGACCATATTATTTCCTTTCTTTTCTCGCTCTCTCTCTCTCACACACACACACATATATATATATATAATTCATTCTACCTTTCCTCATGAACCTCATTTTTGCTACCTTTAGGCATTCTTGTTAATGTCCATTAGGCTTATCCTAACTGGTTTACATAATTCTTTAACTGGAATGTCCAGAATTACACAGATTGCTCTTACTGGAATCTTACAGCTCCCAAGCATCACTGAAGCATTATTCACATATTTTTTTGGTATTTACTGCTCCTAACACATCGTGTTGGACACAACATTGATTTTTGCTTCATTTCATGATCAATTTCAACACTTCTTCAGCCTCACCTATATGGTAAATTATTTCTATGCATTGGTGTAACTAAATATTCTAAATATGCCATATGTGCAGATATGGTTATTGACTATTTCATCTTTGGGACATTTATTAATGATTGTTTAAAATCTTGGGCTTTTTTTTTTGTTTCCTTCCTGTAACTGTAGACCTTTCCAATTTTTTCTTTTAAATAAATTTTAATTAGCATGCTTATGTGGTGTCCTTTTTTGTAACTGAATACTGAACATGACTAGACCCAAGACAGTCATTTACAGAACTCTGTTCAGCATATCCTTCTCTTCTGAAGCTGTGAAGATATAATTCTTCAGTCCCATGGATGTAAACAGGAACAGAGAGATTTTAAATAGAGGTTATATACTTGTCATCTGAGTAATCTGCCTCACAGCATCTAGAATCTGACATATTGAAAGAGTGAGGGTAATTTGAATTAGGACATGCTTTGTTCCCAAAGAGACATGGCAAATTGCAAGATTTAGCAAGGCTACATCATATCAGGCTTCACTGAAATGCCAGATATGGTTAATACAGTGTGTCATAAACATAGTGAATTCTATTCTCCTTCAAACAAATAAATCATAAATCATTCCTCTGTCAGTCCACATTCTTACTGCCTATAAGCTGCAAAAGCAAAACTCTGTACATGTCAAACCTGTTTTTTGGTTGGAAGTCAGGGGACAAGAACTGCAGTGCATGAGTCTGGCTGAAGTCATATTAGATCATGGTGTCATACCCACAGGAGTAGCAGAGACATGGTCTGACCACTTGAAAAGGAAAGAGTGTAACTCAGATTTACTGGCCTGGAATAAGGTGTCAGAGAAACATCCATTCCAGACAAAGTACTGCTTGCGTGTGCAGCAGGTGTAAAATGATTTTGAATCGAAGTGACAGTATTCTGCTTTTACTGATTCTCATGTATGGCAGTTCTGCTCTGGCAATATGCTAATAATAATATAATAATATAAAAACAAGTAAGAACTACTGTGGAGTAGAAAAGAAAAAAACACATTCATTTAGCAGTCAGCAATGGAAAAGACAAGAGATGAAAGGAGAAGAGTTGTGTGGCTCTAAACAGAAGCATGCCAGGTGCAAGTGCAGCCAAGGGTCAAATATTTCTATGCAGGATATCAAAGTGAAAGTAACAAGGGTAAGTGTTGTAAATACCTTAGTTTTATCACAGTATTCATGCTGAGTGTTGCAGAGAATCAGTCCTATTATTGCAACTTTTCTGTCATAACACCACTATACTGACATTAGTAAAAGGAAAATATTTTATTTTTGAGATTAGATATAATCTTCACTGCAACTATTTTCATAAACAAGAAACTGAAATTCAGGAGCACCCTGACAGTTTCAGGTACAGAGCAAGACAATGATATAGCAGTAGCTCCTGAATATAACAGAAGGAATCACATGGTATTTTGCTATCTGAATATTACTTCTTATTAACACATATTGACTGATCAAAGCAATTTATGCAGTAATTTTCATAGGAGTGGAGAAGTAATTGCAAACCATCAGTTTCATCATCTAGAGCTTATCAGTAGATGAAAGGCTCTACATATATTGCAACTGCCTAGAAATTCTAGGATTCAGTTTAAAAACAGCTCCTAACTAAGAATTTAGCAGTAACTTATATTATGATAATGAAAAACCAGCATGCTACCTTTGATGGTCACAAGGGTTCAATAACTCAGACCTTATTTGAAGTCCCAGCATGAGCCTGAGACAGGTCTGAAACTGCCTCACAGAAAACAGTGCTAAAGTAATAGCAACATTTTATGAACCCTGTTTTGCTCCCCTGGAGGTGATATTGTACCTTCATATATTCTGTTAAGAATATTCAAACTTATTATCTTAGTGGATTTAATATCTACCATGCTAATTTAAAAATTACCAGGTTGAAAGAAACTTCTTGATGTCTTCAGCTGTTCTCTCCACCAACTGTTTAATAAGCATGTCATAGTTTGGGAATGGTGCTCCCCAGTTTAGTGCTCCTACTGAGACCCTTCAAGCCATGCTGCCACTCACTTTCTCCCTCTCTCCTCTCCCCTGTGGCAGGCTGCATAGGAGAGCTGGAGACACAAGGGTAAAGATCAAGGGCTGAGAAAAGAGCAAAAGAACAATTTACTGGAAGCTGCAATTAAATAACTATCAGTAACAGCAAAATATTAATAACAAAAATATACAAGAGAGAGGTGAGTGGTTCACATGCAAAATGCTCAGGATTGGTGTTAGCCTACACTCCCTCTGTCGCACTTACTCAAATGGAAGGGACCCCCCTTTGCCCAGAAGTGACTCCCTTCCCTCTGCCCCCAGCAATGACACCAGGTGGTACAGAATAACCTCCAGAGCTTGGCAAAGCCCCCTTCTGGCTGGAACCAGGACAAGCAAACTCAAAATTGACATAGATCACGACATAACATTGCATGCCTGCTATATCAACCTGATTAAAAATGAATAGCAGACCATAGCCCCTGAAAAACTCGAGCGTTTCTAAGACTAAGTTCTATACTAGAACAATTTTATTATCGATTTTTCCCACCTGAGATGCAGATTGATTTTAACTACATTTCCTCAGTTTCTCAAAGATTTGATGTTTGTTTTTATTGAGATTGTGTTGATTAATGTAAGAGGGAAAAACCATGTAAGGGTTTAAACAGGAAACAGCTGGCACCTAACTGGGCATGCAGGTGAGGAAACTTGCATCATTCTCAAGGCTATATTCTCTCAAGGTTAATATTTGGTCTGCAATAGCTCTTTTCGGGGAAGGAAGGAAGGAAGGAAGGAAGGAAGGAAGGGCCTAAGCAATACAAAGAACATCTAAATGGAAATAGCAAGCAAACAAATAAAACCAACAAACCAAATCAACAACTAACCAACAAAAACCAACCAAACAAACAAAAAAAAAGCCCCCAAAACAAAACAAAACAAAAAAACCAAAGAAAAAAAAAACAAAAAAAAAAGAAAAAAACTACCAAGAACCAACTACCAAATAAGACAAGAGTGAATGTAGGCATTTCATTGAAAGGAGGAATTTAGCTGTCTGGAACTAGTAAAAGGGTCAGATCCTGATACACAACTGCATGCAACTTCCTTAAACAAATGTTCCTCTTTTATTATCTTTTTCTTAATTTACCCTCTTAAAAGAAAAAAAAAAAGCTGTTGTTTTATGATGTGTTGATAGAGGAAGTACAGAGAAAATATATCAGAGTAGTAAACAAAATTCTCAGATTTTCCTATTAAAACCCTGTTTTTTTCCTTAGTTTCCATAAACCAGACAAATTCACTTCAAAGCCATAAGAAGGAATTCAGCATGTTTCTGTTTTAACACAAAGTACTGAAAACTACACAAAAGTAAGTAGGGATAAAGATAACACCACACAAACTTCTTAGAAAGAATTTTAATATATTCAAAATCTCCCAAAACACTAAAATCAGTCTCATTTTCCCTTGCAGCTAAATGGCAGAAGTGCTCAACCCTTTGTAATTGCACTGTCAGTGTCATTGAACTGATCATCTTTTAAAAAGTGCACAAAGAAAATTTTTCTCAAGGTTTGAGATCCAAAAATGATATTTTTAGAATGTCTCATCTACACCAAAATAAGGAATGGAAGCTCCATCCATGTGAAACATTCTTCAATATGTAGAATTAGTGATCCAAAAAGTCAATGGATTTGAATTCCTATCTATATTTCATTGCAACTTTGATGACACAAAAATTAAATCGGTTCATTACAGTAGCTTTCCATATGTACATTCATACTTCAGGAGATCATATGAATATCTATCTGTGTGACAGACCTTAATTTACTTGCGTACCTAAAAATGTCTTATTTTCTAGCAGGGCAACACAGGGCAATCCCTATCCTCAGTCACATTGAGTAGCAGCCATGTACCATGTAGTGAATTTCTTTCAGTCAAAGTTCACATCTGTTATACCTTTGAAATTTTTGTTCCTTCTGCTAGGGATTTAGATAGATGCTAGGGCAAGAGCCAGGAGGCACTTTTTTGTTCTCTTTCAAAAGAAAAATAAACTCTGGTATACAAAATAAATATCAGCTCTGTCCTCCAAATTGTCCATACCTGAAAGCTCCTTCGCTCCTCTTGGGCAATCATACTCCAATCCTCACACCTCTCTCCTGCCTGCAGGTTCCTTCAAAGGAAGAGAGCAGTGGGGCCAGGTTACCAATCAGCTATTGTCCTACTGAACCAGCACTGACTTGTTGAGCAGCAAGAAAAACACAATCAATCATTTCCAACGAGAAAAGTATCACTTTAGATTTTTGTCTTGAAGTGTGCATTACCTATAGGAATTGTGTGGAAAATGGCCAAGCCCTGCATTTTTTTTTGACAATATAGGAAGATTTTTATACTTTTAGAACTAAATGTTTTTCTACACCATATTGCATTTCTGCTGTGTGATGTACTCAAGCTGCTTTTTAACCAGATCATCAGAAGTGTATATGCACATAAACATCTGACAGCAGACAATAGTCCAAGAGCAGCATGTAGTACCGATATTTTGTGAAACACCTCCTTCCAAAAACAACTGCTTTTCTAAAATGTGTAGATTGCTTTAAAATCTGCAAAGAGCAGGGGAAAATGTTTACTCTATGTGATCCAAATTTAGAGCAGTTTTAGACACAATTATCCTTTGTAGAAAGATAAAGCCCTACAAAGAACAGCAAACCGCAGTATTTCACTAGTCTCTATTCATCTTATCTGAAACCTGCAATTTATATGGCTTAGCAAATAATCAGTACATTTGCTTTTGGATGGTATTGTTGGCTATGTTGGCTACTGCCACTTTTGAGAAATCACTGCTTAAGACATTGTTAAAAGAAGACTTTAAATCAATAGAGTAGGAAGTACCAGTTGCATATCAAAGAGCATCAAGAAAACCTTAATTAAGTATAGACACGCAACAGGCACTGCGGGCCTGCAGTGCAAGCCTACACTGTGGATATAGCATTTCATAAAAGTAACTCTTCTGTTCTGGTCTGTGCACCCATTCCAAATATTTCAGATTTAGTCTACCTGCTCTGAATGACTTTATACCATGCCTTCTTATCCATGCAGAAAATATAGTATTTCTGTCCAAAAATCAAACATTCGACCTGAGTAAAGCATTTTGTGCCTGAAAGTTAATGTATTCTACTGAATATTTTATCTCAAGCAAATAGTAACTTAAAAACTTCAAAAGCTTTGGTTCTATATCTCTTAGGAAAAATTCCTGATAATAGAAAAGAAAATTGTTAGTTTTTAATGTAATTTCTAAACTACCTACGCATGATTCCTGTAGACATGGCAAAAACATTTCCATGGGGATTCACTAGATTGTTTCATCCCAATTAGCATTTTGACTTCTCTCTCCCATCCAATTGTCCTGTTTAAACAGTGCAAGGAAGAAAGTAAAGGCTTACCACCTGCTTGAATGAAAAATTTCATCAAATGTCAAATAAACTCAAATAGATAAACACAGAAGAAATACACATATCTAAGCTGAAACAGGTGTCTTTAACAGTGAAAAAACCCTTCCATGTTAGACCTAAAATTCATTATGCCCAGGAAGAGAACACGCCATACATTGAGCCAAGAGTTTAGTATTTGACTAATTAAGTTCTTCAGAGAAGAGTTCAAATACAAAGATTAGTTATAATTTATCGAGTGTTAATGGTGGTAGGACAGCTCAAATTACGTAATTATTTTTAAAAATAATAAAAAAACACTTTGAATTAATAATTAAGTTAATGAGTAGATAGCTTATTAGTTTTAGACCTTTATCATATATGGTTAAACAATATGTTGCAGAACCTATAGCAGTGTCATTGAAAAATTAGAGCTGACTTCTTTTTGAACTCCAGGTATTTTTACAGTTATAGCTGTTTCACTTTTAACTTGTTTTCAGTTATAACATTTTTGAAATATTTTTCAAATTCAGCAATTTTGGATTAAGGAAAAGATAGAGGAGGAATAATAGAGCAACTATACTTAGTAAATGACTGTGATAGTCCTTTAGGGAAGAAATTTCTTTGATTCCTACTCCACATCCTGAATAACACCAGTCTGAACTTGAGTCTGCATTTCCTTAACCAATGCCACAAGACCCATCCAACTGAACAACCTAATTTTCTATTCATTTCCATAAAATACTGGGAAAATCTTTTTTTTTAAAATTTCAAATGTGATTAATGACAGAATTGATTACAGCTCATGAAAACTACAACAAAAGAAAGCAAAAAATGTCATTGTGAATTAAACATTAGAATCTTTCCTCATTTAATTGCAAAAGTCAGTGTATCAAACCTAGAGATGAGACTCCCAAAAAAGGACAGAGGTCTTCTGAAGTGGGTGGGTTTTTGCAATGATACTGGAAGTGCACAGTATCTAAGTGACTATAAAATTCTAGGTGTGATGGAGCTTAGGAAATTTATTGCAGCACAAATAATCAAGTTCCATTTTATATTCCCATACTGCTTGCTTCCCAGAACTGGGCTTCCATTGCCATAATGAAATTTCTCTATTTGAGTATTACAATGGAATTACTAACATTGATCACCCTGATAAAAAAGCAGAAGCAAAACTATATTGTTGGTGAATAATATCACTGCCTTCCCTTTTTAAAATGTTTTAAAACAACTTTAACTTATAGTTAATTTTCAGAGTGAGTTCAGAATTTTATTTCTTTATAATATTTCCTTTATTTCATTCTCATCTCTGGAGGAATTAAGTATTTCAAAATCTGTAAGAGCAGTGTTCCAACTTTAGGTATAAAAATAATAGTGTAGTAGTAAATTCTTATATAGAATTAAAGAAAATAGCAGTTTCTACTACAGGTAATTACATAAAGTTAAGATTACTATATTTTAACAATTTTATAGAACTACTTTGAAAACAATGCTGCTTATTGTAATGATGAAGTAGCATTTAGTAACTTTATTAAACTATATGGCTGTAATCCAATGATAAAATTAAACAATATTTTATTTCTTATTCAAACATAAGATGGGACAAGTTTTCTGCACCTCAAAATACTCAGGTACCTTTAAAAAATCCTGATTTAATTTTGTTTACAGAGAAATGGGAGTTTAAAATCAGCTTACCTTAATAGATATGGAAATCTTGGAAAGCTCTGGAGATTATATATTCCTCTATGCCTGTGTTACATCTATTTCAATGTTCAGGTCTGTACATTAAGAATGGGTTAATTTAAATAATTTTAAATCCCATATGGTCTCTCACACTAATTTCCAATGAGAACCGGGAAGAAAAAAGTGTTTATTATATAATACCTCTTTTTATAAGGAAAGGTAAATGCCACTTTACTATCTCCTTCCTTTGCAAATGTGTATTTAAAACAGAAAAGTTTCTTAAATACTATACTCTTTTTGCTCCTTCTGGCCTCCTACCCACAAATGAACACTACAGATTTAATATTTTATATTCACAGTACACTTTCCACTCTAGTAGGGCAGGAAACATAATTCTGCAGACACATTTTAATATTTAATTTCAGCTGAAAGTAAACATGAGAATATAATGAAGTCACCTGCAAAAAAGTCATGCCCCAGCACCCTCTTTATTGGCTTGGAGACAATTGGCATCGCCTTGCCACACAGAAATTGAGTAAGCTTCTGTGTCTTGATTCAGGAAGCCCAACAAAGGCTCAGGGAAACTAATCCAGAATAATAAAGAGGGTGCAAACTCCCAAAGAATACAATGTACAAACATGTTGGATAAAGCCCTCAGTAACTAAATTAATGGCTTCTCAGACACTGACTGCTGAGTGCTTTCTGCTAAACTTAGGATATACTCTTACAACTACCATGCTTCGTGCTTTTCCTTCTGCTCCTAGGAGACAGCACATTTTCTGACTTCAGGGTAGTTTAGAAGGTGCACTCCAACAGATGATACTCATCCTTCATCAGTCCATAAAATGAACTATTGTTATAAATTTCTCTTATTCTTTCCTTACACAAAAGCTTTATCAGAAGTTTGCTGAAACACACTGAATGCAATGTAGAAAAGGTTTCAGCAGCCAGTTCTGTCCTTGTTTTCATAATGCCATGACACATCACTAGAGTGGAAGAAAGGACAGAATGTCATACAACAAACCTGAACACTGTGAAAAAAGAAAATATTTCAGGAAGCAAAGGGATGTGAGTAGGAGAAATGAAACATGAGTAAACAGTAAGCATGACTCAGATTCACAATAAATTATATTTGACCTTAAAAAGAAAGTAAAAGTTCAGGTTCTAGTATTCCTTAAATAAGATTTAAAATCTGCTGTTTTTACTGTATCTTTTCTTGTACTTGGTCATACATGATGCAGCTGGTTTACACCATGTGCCCCATACAAAGTGCAAACATATATTCTGTATTCTGTCCTTGATACTATGTTTCACTGCTTGATGCTGTATTTGTCAGAAGACTAGAAAATATGCTAAGCTTTTCCCCAAAAGGATACTGGCCACTAATATTTTTGCCACAAAATCTTTTATTCTGTATACTATTGTTCCAAGTATCCCTAGTGAATTACTTTCAAATAAGACACTTCTAAAAGATCAACACAGAACCATTACAGTAAGGGAAAATTTACAGTCCCAAAAGAATTGGTAATCTTACTTGATTTTGTATCTGATCAACTTTACATAGGAGTTCGGGGTTATAAAAAAATTAGAATTGTAGATTACATAAAATAAGTAAATAAATAAATAAATAAATAAATAAATAAACATGTAAAAATAGAAACAGATTTCTTGCTAAGAACATTCTGTCTTTCATAAAGAAAAATTAAATAACATACAATCTTAACTAGGTCTTGAACAAGGAATATTTTCTTTCTCCAAAATAAAGAAGATAGTGATAAGACCTTCTCTCCAGCCACATTGCCCTTTCAGGATGAAAAGATGAAAATAAGCCTTTGGTAAGTCTTATGCCACCAGTTATAACTTAAGCATAAATAATTTGTTTTATTTCTTGAAAAGAAAAGATGATACAAACTTATCCAAATATCATCAGAAATATATTCGTAGCATATACCCATCACTTTGAAACAAGTTTATTTTAGAATTTAAGCTTCAAGTTAAATAATACTGAATACACACATTAGGACTTGCAGAGGTTTACAGACACCTTCTTTCCCACTTCCTGGTGAGATTTACCAAGGCTGCACATGCCTCAAGGCACAGAACATGGTAGACTAGTTGAGTGTCTTCCTAAAGAATTACTGGAACAGACATGGGATTCTACTGAATCACTGCTTGTACCTAAAATTCCAGACAGCATTCAAACTTGGGTATTTTTGAATATAGTAGTAGTTGAATACAAGGCTTTAATTTCTCTCAGAATTACAGGTTTTGCAACCACAAACTACAACTAGTATAAAGAAACATCTGGAAATGCAATAATAATTTTTTGAGACATAACATTAGAATGCTTGCACCTAATATCACTTTGTTCATACTGAAAATCAAAGGCTCCTGTACATTTTAACTTCTTTTGGAGAAAGAAATTACCTGCATTTAAATTGTATGCTTGCTATATATTCTGTTTACAGGACCAGAAACATTTGTGAGATCTATAGGTAGCACCATGGTGTAAAATAATTTTCTGGATTTGGTTAGCAACTATCAGACCTTAAAAGCACCATTATGGTCAGATAGTATCACAGTAGGAGCAGATGAAACAAATTAGGAAGTACACACAAGCGAATTTAGGAAACAAAAAATAGCAATAAATATATTAATAATTATATTATTTCTAAAATTGTGTTTGCTTTTAGGAATTAAAGAAAAAAAATTGAGCACTTCAATTTCTTTTTCTTTTAGCTGTTTCACCTAATGTGATCCACCTAGTGTGAACCTTAATAGTATGATTATCCATCTGTGTTAGGGGTTTTTCAAAGGGTTATGGGGCACTATGAAAACTATCCATGAAGTCCCCAACCCCTCAAAATAACATGCCAAAAAAGGGAAATCTTAGAGAATACTTATAATTTTTTAAATGTTTGTGCCTCAGAATAAGACCACAGACGCATTAGATTTTTGCCATTTTAATGCATAGCACATGCATGTAAGTGGCTGCTACATATTCTGGGGTTAAGAATATCCAGGGAGAGATTCTATTGGCAAATAATTACAATACTAAAATTAATGTTTTAGACAAGCTTTTTCTTGCAGACTGACAAGTTCTTTAGAGTTCTGATAAAGAAAAAACTGCTACATGATGACACTAGGTTTGTTTCTGTCATGTTCTACCCACCAGCTGGATGTAGTAATACTCCCAAAGGCATTCAGTTTCCTCAGGGGAGGAGAGATGTGCATAAGAAATCTTTCTACATGCAATATGTCTTTTCTTTCTTTTCTTTTCTTTTTCTTTTCTTTTCTTTTCTTTTCTTTTCTTTTCTTTTCTTTTCTTTTCTTTTCTTTTCTTTTCTTTTCTTTTCTTTTCTTTTCTTTTCTTTTCTCTTTTCTTTTCATTTCATTTATTTTTTTTAAATAAAGAGCAAATATTCAAATTTAGTACCAGAAGATCAATCACAGGAAAATTATGAGGACTATTCTATCATAAATGTAGTTCTTACCTCTGCATGTGGAAGATTATCATAGTGCAAAATATCTTAAAAAACCCCACAGTTCTTTTACAGAAGAATAATTATTCATATATGTCCCAGTTTAGGGCCTATTTGGGTGAAAGCCTCCAAAGGGGGCCCCTGCAGAAAGCAAACCCAAATGGCCCCTTGCCCCAACCAGTTTGGGAAGGATTCCTCAGAGAGAAGTGGAAAGAACCTGTTTATTTAACAGGCAAAGCACCCCCCAGCACATAAAATTAACAATACCAGATGATAGCACTCTTTGATTGCTCTGAAAAAGATGACAAATTCAGAAAGTCTCTCTGGGGGTGATCGCTGTTGTCAGTCCCTCCGGTGCTGGGGCAGCTGCTGCAACCACAAGGTGCAAACTCTTGGTGTTTCCCAGGTCCCAGTCCAGAGCAAGCTAGAGTGGTTCCAAGAAAGCGAAAGAAAAACAGTCCAGGGAAAATTTGGACTGTCTAGCTAAACTAACTAATGAGCAGAAGCAAAAGCAAGAGCAAAGCAGGAGCAAGAGCAAAGCGAAAGCAAGCGCAAAAAAAAGCAAAAGCAGCGCTATGTATTGCCCCATCGCTGTGCCCTGCCGATTGTGGGGGAGTGAGCAGGCTGATAACAAAACAAAACAAAACTTTCACTCTTCAGAGCTAGTCTTGAAGGCACAGAACATAATATCCAGCATAAACAGAACAGACGATTGGGGATACAAACATCACAACGTCACCCTAGGACGATATACATTTTAAGGCTGGTTACATTCAGAAATTTCATACTGGAATGAATAGAGAACAGTATTTAATGGCATTTGTTATATATTAGTTATTTTCCAGAATGAGAAACTACATAAGTGATATAATTAATTTTACCCACAATATGAAGGGTCATATATTTTTATCTAGGTATTTTTGAATCTAAAATGAAGATTAGGTTAAGGAATTACCTTTGTTGGGCTGGCTCAACTATATAACATGAAGTTAGCAGTCTGTCTCAAAATACAATTATATTAGCAATTTGAAGAGCTGCATCACTAAAAGCTCTGTTTGGAAAACCACACCACATTCATACATTTCTATGAACTCAGCCCTAAAGTGCGTCCTATATCATCATAATGGTGAAACTGCAGTCCTAGAGGTACAAATACATCACTGTGAATGTGTCACATTTGCTTCAGAGGCAGTTCTACCAAGCCTTCTTGCTCTTTACCTCATATACAACTCACAATTTCTCTTGTCTAGCTCCAATAATACTAAAATTTAAATTCACTTCTGGGTGTTTCTCCTTTATGCATATGGACATGTAGTTATAACACTGATTAATCACTGGTATTGTAAAAAATATTTATCAGAAGCACACATTAAAAGTTATGTGAAATATGCTCAACTTCACAGTTAAACATTAATTATTATAATAGATTTTGAGACCTTGATAGGTCGTTTGGAGAAAAGTTATTAAATCTTTCCTAGCTTGACTTGGAGTTATCAAAGGAACCACATTAATTATTAACAAGATTTATTAAAGAAAATTATGAAGAAGTGCATGTAATGATTAATATTACTGGTTAGATGGCAATACTAATGTGCTGAAATTTGACACAAAAATAAAGCATTACAGCACCGAGTCAGCAGTTTCCAATAAATACTGGACTACAAATACTTGTAGGGCAATGAAATAGAGAGAGTATTAAAGGTCAACATAAAGAGACTCCTCTAGTTGCTGAATCAAATGTCATCTGTCTAACAAACTAAAGAAATTATTCATCAACGTCTCACTTAACTGTAGAATTTATAAGCCCAGACAAACTTCTGAAGGTGAATTACGCCCCAAAGTACTTTCAACACTGAACAAAGGAGATTTGTTAGATGTCTACTGAAGTTGTCCATCTGAAGAGAAAGTACAGTAAGGCCTTGTACTCATGAGATCATAAAAGCCTAATGTGTAAGGAATATTGTAGAAGCCAAGGAAAGAGTCCCCTCCCTGTAACCAGACAATTCCTGTGCATACACCACCCTAAAGCACAATCCCCAAACATCCATCTGGGGTGGTTTCTGGACAGTGACAACTCCAAAGGCTGCGACACATTTTATAACGATAGTGGGGTGGCGTCAGAAATTCAGCAGATGGCCATACAGGATAGAGCTATACAGGCTTCCTCTTGCACCAGCGGCATTCACACAAAGAAACCATCTGGGTTTCTCTAATAAATGTTCTTGAAAATTCTTCTTTATGGTTGAAGTAATGCCTCAGCACATACTTCATTTCTACCACCTGTGTCTATTCCAAATAATAAGCAGACCATAAGAGGCCAATTAAAGATGTTGCTTGCGTGTTATCATCGCTCTGATCTATTTCAGTCCATGTCATTCCCTTTACTTGTCTAAGTTTGTTAAAGACATAGATTGGAAGCATGAGGAGTTCTAAAAGAGGGAACCAAGCTCCTCTCCTCATCCATGGAGGAGTTTATCAGGTTCAAGAGCACTTACCTTGTTTCATTAGAGATTTCATTCTTAGTAAGAAACATTTAAACTCTGTCCTATCCATTTCTACTGAAATCTTTCTCTTTAATAAATAAGTAATGCAGAGTACCTTACCTAGTTTCAACACAAGGACCTCAAAGACTTCATTAAAAAAAGTTTAAAAAAAAGGAATGATTTCCCAAGTTTGTAAATTAAAATATGTAGCCCATATCCTGTATTTTCCTTTTTACTTTTCAGAACTGTCAATTTTGTATCTAAACACAATCCAAGTTTGAAAAGACTTAATAATTAACAATTGCATTGTTATAATAATTTGTATTGTATATCTAACCAAAGAAGATAGAGTAAGTCACAACTGAGTAGAAATATTTTCGGTCTTTTCATTGTCCTCATTCTAATTTTGTTAAAGTACTTTGGAATTTCATTATTACTTTTTTTTTAAAAGAGGGTGAGTGTAACAGTGAGCAGCATAAAAGCATGAATTTTTAAAATAATGAAACACAACTGTGTATCTAATACTAAAGAAAGTAAAAATATTTTTCTATTAATCTTTTCCTTAACAACCAAATCTTCTTCTTCTGAGTATAAAGCATACATCTAACATAGAAAAAGGGACAGGTGTCAGCATCAACTATGTCTTTTACACATTTCTAGATATCCATGAAAAGCAGGTACATTATTATCCTAATGGAGAAAATCACAAGTCATTACTCAGTTGGAGAATATGAAGCTGTTTAAAAATAAGCTTGATGAAACTTGTCTGTCAAGGGCAAGATGAAAAACTTCTACCACTCCACTTGTTTAGTGTAGGTTGAGCGCAAGTCCAGATGGGTTGCTTCCAGTGATGCTTAGAGAGCTGGCTAATGGGTTTGCAAGACCATCCTCTCATTTTTAGAAACTTGTGGATATAAGGGCAAATTCCTAAGGATTCAAAAGGAGCACTTACCCTGTGTAGAGAGGATAAAGAGAGAGGGTTTGTTTAGCCTCAAGACGAAACAACTTTAGACCCAACTAGTAGCATGTGCCAGCATCTATGAGGAGGTCAGTTAGAAGGTGAAAGCAGAATCTTCACAATGGGAGGAAGCAAAGAAATTGATAAAAGTTGAAACAAGAAAGGTTTAGACTGAGTGTAACGATAACCTTTTTTCGCTATGAGAACAGTCAAACACTGGAACTGAGAAGCTGTGCAGTCTCCCTCTTTGGAAGTCTTCAAGACACAACTGGATAAAGCCTAGAGCAACCTGATTTGATTTCGCAGCTGACTTGCCTCGTGTAGGAATTTGAACCTCCTGGGGTCCCTTCCAGCTTGAACTCTCCTATGACACTCTGATAGTAAACTTTCATGAAGTATCCAGAATGAGTAGAAAGGAGGCGAGAGAATGTTTTTGTTGCACATTTCTAAATAAACCTTATAGGAAAGGAGATGGACTGAACTCTTAATAGCTACTTCTAAAGTCACAGCATGCCTTGAGAAGTATGTTAGGAAATCAATCGGCTTGCTTTATATTTATGAAAATAAATTTAGAATCTGCTAGAACAAATTGTTCCCCATTGGAAAGCAAAAAGGCCCACACTGTTAAAACAAAGATGGCTCTCCAGCAGTCACAGTACATGCTCTTGCATAAAAAGGAGTGTTTGATGAGAAAGATTATGTGTTAAGTTTACTTAGCATGATGGACAGTACATGAGTATTATACCACTTTCTCTAAACTTAAAATTCCAGTGTACTTAGAAGATAATTCAGTATTCACACTTCTTAGCACAGACTAATCTCAAACAAACACTGCAGATTTCCAACTGACATTCAGAATGTGCACTTGACAAATGGGAAAGGAAAAAATTAAGCAAGAAGAGGAAAAGGGGAAAAAATCAATACGTGACTATCTGAGTTGGAAAGAAAAAGACCCTCTCCCTCTCACTTTTCCCATCTTAATCACATTTTTAAGATGCCTAAGAATCCAAAAACTGCTTCTCTGTGTTTCTCCATGCTTATTTTTAGCTTCCAGATACTTAAAAATAGCAATTTTCTGCTGTGTTATGTGTCATCTTTTCCAATTAAAGTAAAAGTTTTGTAAATGCAGCCTGTAGAATTAGAAGTGACTATAGTCCAGGAATATATTAAGTATCTTATGACCTACAAATATTAATAAAAGCAATATTGTTGGTATAGGAATCCTATGAGGAAGGTGATTCACAGAAAATAAGAGAGAATTCAGGAACTGAGAGATCTGGGGGTTGACTGAAATTATTGCATCAACTTTATGGTACTATTTTTTATCATTGATCTTCATAGTAACTTCACACTATCACAAGGAGCCCTTTTTGCTATCACAAAATAGTGTTTGCTTTATCATGCAAACCTATTCTGCACATGTTTTTTGTGACATTAAGGCAATTGCAAGTTAAAAACCATGACGTTTATGATTTCAATACAATAAGAAAGCAATTGCAAATACATTTTTCTTCCCTCAAGCTCAAATATTAGCAATATTTTGTCCTTGCTTAGCTAAAAGCATAAGTTCCAATTTTCAGTTCAACAAGCTCCACACAAACTGTCATATTTTATTCACATATTCACAAGCAAAAACCCCCTTAATTCTCACCATAATTCAACTTAATCCCCTCTATAAATTTAATTTATGATAAATTTGACAGAATTACACCTATGCAAGATAAACAGATTCATATCATTCCACTGATTCCTATGAGAACATTGTACACCCGCAAAGCAGATGTATCATAGGTTCTTTTAGGTTTAAGATATACATTCTGAAACCATGTAAATTATAAATAATTTGTATAAAATACAGTTGTAAAATGGAACTGAATGTTTAAGCTGAAGAGATATGCAATCTTTTTACCATATAGAATAACCATGAATGCAAGAGAGAAATGAAGATGAAAAGAAGTAAAGCTTAAGTTATCAAAAGGATATTACAAGTAAGAAAATTTCTGGAAAAGAAGTTTCAAGGCTCAGAAATTCAATTGTATTTAAGTTTTGAATTTGGTACATAATAAAATAATTCTTTAAAATTGTTTTACAGGTAACTCCCAAAAAAGCCTGTCTTTAAGTCTAGAGGTTGATATATTCTACTCTTTACTAAAAATTTTTCTTTTATATAAGAGATGGTGGAGATTTTTCAGGCTCAATAGGCAACAAAACATCTCAAAGAATTTGTCACAGTTAGTTCTGGTTTCCCATTACAGACATAAAAAAGTGGTGTCATGGAGGAGAAATAAGATACTGCCAGGCCTTTTTATATCCCTACACACATGCATATTACCCATTCAGTGTAATCTCTCATTTTTCTTTAAGACTGGATTTACTGTTATGTTCATTGTTCATGAAGATTCATAACATTTCTGACTTATCTTCCTCCTACAGGTCTTCAAAGAAACATAAAGCTCCTGTATCATTTTGTGGGAATTTTTTTCTTTTTTTTTTTTAGATATTCCATGAAAATTATGCATTTTGGATTATCAAGAAAAATAATTTTTTTTTTCTTAAAATGGACAAAGAAATTTGGTCCCTTCAAAAATTTAATTTAATAGCCTGACTCACAAAAGCAGAAATATATTTGTTTCCTTAATAGTTGTCTTTATAGATAAATAATCAAAGCAAATGTTAAATGCTTGTACCTTTGAGAGGAAAATCTGCTTTGTTGCATAGTGAATGTATAATAGCTTTGCTCATATCCATGTTCCTAGTTAAAGTACTTCAAATCTTTTAAAAAACAAACAAAAAACAAAACCCAACAAACAAAAAAAAGAACTCCACAAACCAAACACAAAGCAAAACCATCTATTTGGGGTCAAAGATTGGAATAAATAGTTACCTTTCTTCTTAAACTACCTAAAATAACACCAAATGCAATTTCTTTTCCCTGAGCACATTTCACCATAAAATTTCTATAACTAATTTCAGTACAAGAAAATTCAGGGATGTAAAAGAAATTAGTTATAAACCTTTGAAATCTATCAATGAATGTCTAGCAGAAACTCAACAATTTTCTGTTGTTATTTTAATCTAACATGTCCCCTGAAAGACAAAAAAAAAGTCTTAACAGCAAGTCACTCCTGATATTGTCCATATATTTCCTATGTTAATATGCAGCTCAAATCAAAGGCCACTCAGAGTTCAAAATTGTATTGCTGTCACATCCCAAGCAAGACAAGGCCATAAGAAATACATGTATTAGGGAAATCTGCCCAAGAAAGTTGAAAATGCTCTTCTGATATTTTTAGTTAAGCCTCTCTGGCTCTCACAACAGAACTATAACACTACTCACATATAAAAACTCTTTCATAAATTTCAATCAAAAGAAATATTTTTATCTGATATTAAAATAATACAAGATAACCTGATATTTTGAAAATCTCATTAATTTCTCGATTTCTCCAATACAGGAAGCTAAATACAAAGACGCCAGAGACATTTTTCTCTTATCTTCAAAATCTAAAATTACACCAATAACATCACAGAAGAATGCATTGGCATAGAAAGGCCCAGAATCTCTCATGCATAAATTAGACTTAGGAACAGCCAAAAAGATGAAGAAAAAAAGTTGGTGACTTGTAAACCTTCTCAATTTTAGCTTTAGCTCAGCATCTTTAGATGTGCAGTCTGAAGTACAACAGCTTCACAGATGGTGCTCCTGTGTCCCTCCAATGAAGCTTCTTACTGCAGAACTAATTTCACACTGGCATTGACTGTCTACACACCTGCACAGACATCTGGTTACATATATTTAAAACATATTTAAGAACTAGTATTTGACTTTAAAATGAAACGAACTTTTTTTCAGTCTTTGCACAAACCAAATATGATTTAAATTGATAAGCAGTTTTCATTGAAAATGGTAACATTATGAAAAGTGTTAAAGGGGTGGTTTTTTAATTTTTATTACTGTTAGCAATAATGAAGAGTTTTATAATTTATGAAATCTAGAAAGAAACATGAAAGAAAATAAAAATATTTTTCTTCACTAAATGGAATATCCTGTCCTGGAGGAATGATTCTTTGTGTCATCTCTGCAATGTAGAGCATGGTCAATGTAAAAAATTACCTGGTACAAAGAGTTCCCTCAAGGCACACCTGCTCCAGGTTCTCACTTTTCCAGTAGACAAGAGGTCTCAGAAAAGGTTTCACTTACCTGACAAGAGTGACACAAACTCAGAAGTAGTCAACTGAGTTTCCATCCAGCCTCTTTTGCAAATTGAGAGATGCTTTTCTGAACCCTTCATATATTTTTTTACATATTTTTCAATTTAAAAAATACTATGAAAAATAACACAAAAGAAAAGAGTAATTTA
The DNA here is from genome assembly GCF_000277835.1 of Geospiza fortis. Classification (NCBI taxonomy): domain Eukaryota; kingdom Metazoa; phylum Chordata; class Aves; order Passeriformes; family Thraupidae; genus Geospiza; species Geospiza fortis. Next base: position 66,284 of record NW_005054616.1, read on the forward strand.
ACTCTGTGGTTCAGATTCCTGTATATTTTATGAGTCATAAAAAAATTACAATTTCTAGCATTTATTTATAAATTTCCATCTTTAGTAACCTCTGCTTATAATAGTGTCTTAAATGTTTGTTTTCCTTTACTGTAGAACTACAGGCTGTCATGGTGAGAGCTGAGCCTGAATCAGTTTTGGTTTTGTGAGATCATATCTTTGATATCTTTGAACTGAAACATTTAATTTTTTTGGGGGGAAGTGACAAACTTAGCTTTGACATAACATGAAAAACTGTCAGGAATCTGTCACTCTGAGCCAGTAGTTCAGCAGGTCAGTGTACAGGTCAGATAGCTAAAATTTTAGTTCCTCTTAGGCCAGGAAACACCACTGCTGATCACCACCCCTGAAGGATGGTAGTCCTGGGTTCACTGGGGTATAATCTGTCTATAAAATGTCCCTTAGACAACAATGATAAAATAAAGCACCTCAGCTGTAACTCTTACTCTTAATTCCTAAACTGATGGAAATTTATGATTAAAAAGCATGGAGTTTGACTAGTAGTTTTCCTATTTAGTTCATTCAGTTTTGTAGTAACTGCAACAATAATTCTCTCTTAAGTACAGAAATTTTATCTTAGAGAAGTCTAGACTTAGAAAATGAAAATATTAAGAGGAAAACAATTTTAAAAAAGAGGGAGAATAAAATCTTACAAAATTCATCACTTATTTTCAAAAAAATTGTGAAAATCTGGGAGGAGTTTTCTAAGATATTTGTGTTCTATCTCATAGGCCTTGCTTTACATACTTCAGAATACCTCTCTTGCCCAGTGAAAAAGCCTAATCAGGACATTTTTTGACAAGAGCCATTCAACCTACAACCAGTGATTAGAAAATTTCCTTGCACCAGAATACTACCTGGACATAAACAATACCCTTGATACCCTAAACTCTTCTTACTCTAGAGAAAAAGTCTTGAGACATGCAAGATAACTGAGGGTTACTTGGAAAACTTTATACGAAAAAAGGAAATTTTAAAGACTTATAGCTGTAGGCTACAGTGATTGTGGGTTGTCATCATCCAAGCAGTCTCCAAACATAACAATGCCATTTGAGTTGCAAGAGTATGAACATTAAAACTTCTAAGCTTAATACATTTGCAGGATTGATATTGCCCAGCATGGATATATTCTGCAACTGTACAAGAAAGCTTCGGTCATGAACTACTTATTCTACTGAGATAATAAAATGGGCTTCACTAGGAGATGCCCTTTAGGCAATGGGATGAAGAAATTCATCATCTTTTAAGCAAACTCTGTGCTCTCTCTCCTATTTCTTGATGAACTGTGATCAATAGTGGATCAATAGTGGATCCTCAACCTGAGGATTGGCTATGGAAAGTAAGATTTCTTGTGCACTTCAGGAGCTGCGTACTGATGATCCTTGCTGATTTCAGTAAACAAATTAATAAACTATTTTTCTCTACCGTGGTGATGTGTGAATTTATGTACTAATAAGGTATTCTAGTGAATGCTCTCAGGTTAGTTACTCCTCTCAGGGCTTCAGCTGGAAAAGAGCTCCCATTAGATGTTCACTGATGATTGCAAACCTTGATACATAGTCCTGCAATGCCCTCATTTTCTAATGTCTAGCATTATTCCAGAATATTTTATTGATTAATACTAGTTCTTGCCACACAGTTCCATGTGCTTCTGATTAACTCAGTCTCCTGATTCATTTGATATAAGCTTTTTTTAACATTACTAATTAGTGGGAAAAGCAAAATGTTGTGCTCCCCCAATACTCTCTCCCAGCTATGATACACACTCTGCAGCTGGCTTTATCTTGTTAATGCCCTTTAGTAAACCATTCATTGAATATAATATAAAATGTTTTAATTATTCTAATTACAAGTTATTTTGCCTTTCCAATGTCTCGTGCACTATTCTTCAGTCATTAACAGCAGCTTCTATACATTTTCATAGCCTATATTGGTTGTAGGCTGTAGCCATCCTGACAAAATCTCAGAAATTTCAGCAAATCCAACATTTTAATAAAAATACTGGGCAAAATTAAATATATTAATTAAGTTTCCAAGCATGGATTAGGTAGGACTGAGGTCCTCAAATTAATTTCTTCAACAGCAAAAGCTCCTGCTTAACTGTGCTGTATAACACAGGATGTGTCTAAGTAGATGGATGCCTCCCTGCTTGAAATCATTGCTCCCTGGTTTAACTACGGACTGCCTCAGAATTACTCCAGCCTGAGCAGCCTGGTGATTATTGCCTCTCTAAATTTCACTGGTTCCAGAGTAACCCAAGCAATTCTCAGAACATGCTCAAAACTGGTGCGTACTCACCTACATATGTAGAAAATGAACTCTTTTACAAAATATAGCTATGACTTCTGTTTGTTCTGAAATTACTTAAGAGAGAGAGAGCTGTCACTCATCTTTCTGAAGTGGTATGATTAATGATTATTAGCCTTTCCCATGAAATGCCACAGTAATTTCCAAATCCTACACTTATATTTTCAAAACACATTTTCCAAACTGGGAGTGAGAAAACAGACTGAAGGAAAAGCACCTTAGGAGAGGTAGGAGAGGGAGATGAGAAAGACAACCTGCTTCTTAGTGCTATTTCTGCATGTCATCCTGATACCATCCAACACAACTAGAGAATTAAGCCTATGGGCTTTGAACAATCAGTGTCTAAAACACTAGACTAAAGAGTCAATCGATCTAACAACCTATACATGCCCTGTAAACCTTGACTTGCTATCTGCAAAACTTCAGCAAATAAACAAACTGCAATCCCAGCATAATTTAAAGCCTTTGAGATCAGGGCTTGCATCTTGCTGGCAATATATGTGGATTTTAACTCCCTCATGCTGAATGAAACTTCTGTCTGCTGAGGATTTGTACCAGTGGCTATTATCTAAAAAGTAATAACTTTACTGCCTGTTTTAAAAGAAAATATTCCTGCTTTGAAATACACATCTCAGGAGAGGCTGCTGGGGTCTCATTATCAAAGATACATAGCCATGCAGCACATGACCATGCTCAGGGGAGAGGGGGCATTTCAACACAGTATGCCAGACGGTAATTTTTGTTTGTGGGAACATGGTGGAAATACAGTGCACCACATCCCTGCCAGAAATTGTTATCTTACTGAAAAAAAACCAAAGAAACAAACGGTAGTTTCTGATCAGCAATGTGAAAGAAATCTATGAGGAAAGGAAAGCACGGCAGTTTTTTTGCATCCAGTACTTAAACTGCATCAGCAATCATTCTATTAAAAACAGAGGTACAGTAACATTTAATATACCTTATATAGAAGATCATGGGGTTGCACAGTTAGGCTATAAGCACATTATTTGACTCCTGCCCAGGTACTGGCTGAGGGTATGCTTATTCCAAAGGATGGAGAAGACAACTGGACATGACAGGCAACACACACAGACAGCACCACAAAAGACATCAGGATCTCCCAGCTGGGGTCTGGCGTGCTGGCTGTGTCTCCTCACAACTTGTTGTGCATCACCAGCCTCCTCCCTGGTAGGGCAGAGTGAAAAGCGGAAAAGACCTTGACACTGTGCGAGCACTGCTCAGCAATAACAAAAACATCCCTGTGCTATCAATGCTGTTCCAAGCACAAATCCAAAGCATAGCCCCCTTTTCAGCTACTGTGAAGAAAATTAACTTTGTCCCACCCAAAATAAACAGAGAGTATCAGAAAAATCCTATTTGAGTACAGGTGTAGCAAATCTGGGATGAAAGGCAAAGGAGTAAATGAGAGCACATTTATGCTTATGGGAGAGAAAGGAACAGATTCAAGTGTGGGAGAAAAAGTGTTAAGGATCCAGAAAGATCTACTGAGGCAGACAGTGATGTCATAATTTGCTGGATGTTGAAAATAACTGATCTGCTTAATGTCTCAGCCTAAACATGACAAAAACCAAAAACCCAATCGCACAACACAAACCCATCCTTCATTCTAGAGGATGGTGCAGGGGAGGTGCAGAAGTGACAGGTGAAACATCCAGATACCATCAGACTTGTAGTTGCCCAGGTCTGTCGACATCATCATCATCTTAAAACTGCAAAAAAGCAACTGGCAAAGCTGCATCCTGGCCATGAGCTCATCACTTTCAGGAGAATACTCAAACACTCCCAGATCATGTGCTATCAGCTGCACCCTGCAGCTAGTTTCATCAATATCAATTGAATTAAACTTGTGTAAGCATGGAATAGAAAAGGCATGGATTAAATCTATGATAGGATTTAATTTAGCCATCATGAGCAGATAGGTGGTTGTCAGCCTAGTCTTTCACAACTATGACTAACATTAATTTCATAAACACCACTGGAACAATATCAAAACTTTCATATAATAGAAAGATAAAACCTTTTTGATGTAAGTGAAGCAAAACACTGTGTATATTTTGATCAAATAGAAATCTTAGTAATTGAATTGTGTCCTGTAAAATGGAACACTTTCACAGTCCTGAAACTTTTTCAAGGATAATGAATAAAAAATATTGAATTCCACAGATATTGTTTTCTCCTACTTTTGAAAAATTCCTTACAAGATATGCACCCTTTCTCCAACAGAAGCTCTAAGTCCATTGTTGCACAAAAATTTTATAGCCCACTGACATCAGAACACAGTTATTGAGAGTTATCTGTAAAACCATTAGATGGTGTGATTACAGATGGCCCCACAAGTGAAATTTCAAATTGCAGAAAACAAACAAAACAAAAACCCAATGCCTACAGAAATTATTTGCTGAAATATCCCTGAAATAATTTTGTGTGAACACACTATTATAACTTCATAAGGATAAAAGGTGCATTTTTCAAATTCTTTTCAGTTTCTTTGCTTTAATTTTAGAAATTTTAATCACTAACACTTTTCTGAAAATGTTTTCCTAATGGTTAGATTAAGCCTTTTATACACAGCTTAACTATTTTAGCAACAGTGTTTAGCACCTTTTCATTATTCAGACTGGGGTTTTTTTCAATTCTATTAATATTTAATTAATTTTTGGACTATCTATGCTGTAGTATCTCGGCTCAAGAAATAAGCTCCATGGGGAAGTTAGTGAAATCAGAGGGCCAAAATCCTCAGAGAGGACTGGGTTCTTCTCATATTATGTTGGTAGTTTTTTGCTCATAAACCTTTACTAACAAAGTTATTCTGACCAGATTTTATGAATACTGATAACACATAGCATTTTCCTAGTTCGATGTGTTAGCTTAAAATTGGTTTTTGTATGTTTCACCACATTCATTTTATTACCCATTGGAGAATATAAAATGAGTAAATTAAGGTATACATACTTAAAGTGAGTGTAATTTAAGTAAATTTAGCTCTAAATATTTTGCGGTACAGTTTTGCAAGTTTTTGCTCAGATGATTTTAAAATATGTATTTTTTGTTATAAGTGTACATTGGATATTGCATTTATCTTTTTAAATGTAATACAAATCAGAAAAAATAGAGGCTAGCAGTTGTAATTCAACAATATATATGTTCAAATTTTCTTTAGAAGAGCTTTTTACTGCAGGGAGAAACAATTCACTGGATGTATAAAAATATATACATTAGTAAAAGACTATTGTTGTTGCTGCCACAGTGACATAGCACAAAATATGCAAAGCCTCAGGAGAGGTATTTGCAAACACATTTATGCATTCACTCAGTCTTCTGTTACATTTTTGATGGATTAAAAATACATACACTCAACGTCAAAAGGATGACAACTATATATTCATCTGGTTGGTTTTTTTCAAAATAGGTACTCATGAGAAAAAGAACCTAGTTGTGAATAACTTTGTGGTATATTACAGCTTTAAATCATATTACAGACACAGTGTGTAGAACATGCAATGTATGTACAATAAAGAGAAAATTATCTCTGGAAATTATAATCTAAAAATCATTCCCAACATGTGAAATTTATCCCAATTAAGATCTCAAATTAGGACTGAATTTAGCCTTTACCTTGCCCAAAAAGTCACAATGGCAGCTCCTTAAGTATTCCTTTACTGAACTTAAATCTGCCAGATGGATGATGGAAAAATTGCTGGTGAAAATTTGCTTAAATTTTCTTTTACTTGATGCATGTGAACAGAGCCATGGTTGATGTGGCTCATTATGAAGTGCTGGGAAGAGAATTCTGGAATTATGCAATGTTTGTTATGTAACGCTTGAAGGAGAAACTAAGATGGGGAAAGGGCAGAGTTTGAGGAGGAGGAAGCATCATAAAATAGAGTGAATAGTAGGCAATGTGCCTTGCCTTCCTATAAAATTCCTCTCCTAACTGGCTGAGGGCTGTCGGTTGTCAGCACATTTGTTCACCTGAGGCCTGAGTGCAGCTACTGGGGTCAGGCCAAGGGTCAGAGCCCACGTGTCCATGGTGCAGCACCTGGAGAGAGCAGAATGTGTATATAGTGTGTGTATGAGCCTTTGTGCAGCTACTTCAGCAGTGAGAATCAGACCAGACTAGCCAGAGAGTAGAATAAGTTTGGGATCCAGGTATCAGAGAGGTTAACAGTTTCTGAAGAACCAAAGAATGTGAGAGTTGGCTTCAGGAGGGACTGCCTGGAGAAGCCAGGACTCTGCCAGTCAGCTCTGGGTGTGTCCATAGCTTGGTACCACCTACTGAAAAGGGCCATTTGCATGTTATTACACGAGGCAGCCTGGTGAATCCAGGGGCCAGCTGCTGGGCAAAAGACTGAGGCCAGCTGCTGGATGAAAACTATATTATCTATACTTCTGTATTTTCCATGTCTGATTTTTATCTTGATCATTTAGAGCAGGACCAAGATTTTTCTGCTTTTATTTTATCAGTGTTTCTCTGTGTGACCATCCATGTGCACACTTACATTAAGTGCAATTGTGTGTCTGTAGGGGTGTGTACCTACAGGGAGCACATGTTCACCCTCGCTACCAGCTGGACTTGGAGGAGCTGCGCTGCAGCAGGCTCACCTCTGATGAACCACCTGATTTGGCAACCTCTAACAATTCCTTCTCACAAGACTACCACACTTTCTCCCTTCATGCTTTTAAAGATAAGACTCACAGCACTTAATATTTATTTGGAGGAAAAAGAGAAACATTTTGAGGAGCTAGAAGTAGATACTACTGATTTCTTTAGGGGACAAACTGTTATTTGGACAGCTCAGGACAAAGCCTACGCACAAAGGACATTGCAACATAAAATTAAAAAAATGCAGTGAGAACTTAGCAGAAGAAGTTGTATTGAAGTAGAAAAAGCAAGAGAGAGGTTTTATTAACTAGTAAAACTTAAATATTGGAGTAGGATAGTCTTAATTACAAAGAGAAGATGATAAGCTAAGAATAAAGCTACCATAGAAGATCTGAGAAATGTCTGTGATGTGGCAGTGAGCTAAAATGAAGCAAGGCATGACTATAAAGGGAGATATTGTTAGAAATTTGATATTTTTCCTAGAATAGCACTAATAATCTAAAGAAAAAAACTTTTGAGAGTATTAGTCTGTACATCTGAATTTCTAAGTAGTGAAACAAAAGCATCATTTAAAGCAGTGGAGTTTCTTTCCTAACTCTTAAATCAACAAGCAAAATAAACTATTAATGATCCCTTCAGGGGAAAAAGTAGGGAAAACAAACAAACAAAAAAAAACCCTAAAGTGATGAAAATTCTTCCAAAAACATCAGTTGAAATTGTAACTTATTTCAACATATCAAATATCAAAATAATATATTCAGTGTCAAAATTTATATTGAATTCATACTCAATATCAAAAGAATTAATTCCTTCAAATACTCAGTAAATTAATATATTAGAATGGCTTAAGAGTATTTATACTCTACAATTTCCATCTGAATTTTGCAAACTCAGAGTTAAAATCCACAAATTAGAATGAGTAAACAGTCGATAATAGGCTGGACTACAAAACAATTAAAAAGAAGAACCTGGAAAATCACAAGCTGTTTCAAAGGAGATGTTAAAGATTTATTTCAATAAAATAATGGAGCTTTAGAAAATGTTATATTTCATGACCAAGGAATTTTCATGTAAGTAAATTATTTGGGTTCCACAATCTGGCAATATGAAAAGATGCAAATGTTTCTGGGACTTTCAAAAATGTATAATAAATTGTTGTGAAAAATGGAGAAAGTTTTTGTTGAGGCTGTAACTGGCAGAGTTGTGCTAGCAGTCTTTTGCATAGTCTACAAATTCCTACAATATCGTTGGTGTCTGTTAATCACCCATCTAGAAAGGGACAGCAATTGCCAGTGATGGATGATGACTGAAAATATCTCACCACATCCTAAAGGAAAGACACAGCAGCAAGAAACAGCCTGTAACATATTATCCTTATGCTGGAAAACTTGGGGTCAATTATTTTTCCTAGGACAAATACTGCACCCAGCCTTTTTGCAGTGGGCACCTCGGTATGAGACAGGACAGCAAAGAGCTTTGCTGATGTAATGCTAATAATTGCACACTAATAGGCTTCCTTGGAAATTGTGTATAACTCCGTGCTGGATTTCTCCTCAATAAAAAAAAAGATTAGTATAGGTAGATGTAGAGTGTTTGGACAAATTTTACAATAAAACTGGGACAGTAATGTAGCTAAGATGCCAAGCTCCACCTAAGTCCCTATTTTCCTTAAGTTAGGAAGATTTTATGTTGCATGTAAAAATATGCAATGTAACTGATATTTTCAAATTGTATAGAAGTGATTGCTAAAATAAGAATTGTGTCTCACTTTTATGTTAATAAATATTTCCTTTTTCCTAAAATACAAAGTGAAGCTTTTCACCAAGTAAACAAAAACAACAAAAAAAGCCCAATAAAATACTAGTCATATTTCTGCAGTCCCTCAAAGTACTAACTACAAAGAATCTCTATTTTTGTCTTTAAAATGGAGGGAGAATAAATGAAATTATATACGTTATAAATGAAACTATATGCATTCTATGAAGAAAAATTAATTTAGAGGTCATGCAACATTTACATTTTAATATGATCTCTATTTTTCTATTTACAGCATTCAGAAGAATGCAAAAATACTTCTGTCTGTCTTATTATACTTTCAGTATAGCATCTTCAGAGTAGTAGTAATAGTTCACATACAGAAAATTTTTGTATGCATACTGAGAAATTGAAACTGTACTCAACAGAGGGATAAATTTAATAAAATGTCTGTCCTTATACTAAAGGTTACTGCATAAGTTATCCAATTTAAAGAAAATCATTGTACAAGTGAAAGTTCATATACAGTGTGTGTCCTACTGTGATGGCAGACTAAAATGTCCACAAAAAAAGTGAATATAAGGAAACATTTTTCAGAATAGCACTACATTTCACTGTAAATGTCAAGTAGAGCCATTCTGAAAAATGTCACAGCAATAATTACATGGAAATAGTTCCAGGTAGTGTATACTATGTGGTCACATTCACTGTATCAATCAAGTGAAGTTAATATTATCACCAGTTGCTCGAAGAGCATCTCACTGTCTTCTACAGTAACAACTCCTCTAAAGAAATTTATGCAGTTCTAAAATAGCCAAATATTAAAATCTGATTTATAGAACCTGGACTAAAATGCAATTTCTTTTATATTAACTTTGAAATTAAAAAAAATACATGTGCACTTGGGAACTCAAGGCTATAAGATTTCTGGGTCAGTGACTTGAGCTCCTGTTATTGAAGGAAGATATAGTGTATAAGCCTTCTTGTACATTTCTTAATCTTCATCTTAGGAGGTTTTTGAATTTTTTTGTCCTTCACTGCTGTGAATAAAATGATGTTTCAATACTTGATGCTTCTCACGGTCTGAAATGACTAATTAGCAACATAAATTTATTCATGCTCACATTGCATTTTTTTCTTCTTTTGACAACTTTATCCTTTAGCTTTAATAGGTCTCCTCTTGCCTGATTTTTCACTGTCTAAACAAAATGTATTGATATTCTCTCTCTTCTTCCTTCTACTTAAGCCAAAACATTTTTTTTTTATTTCAATAAGACAAGCTCTACATTTTTTTTTTTGTTCCTTTTAGCTGTCCTTCCCTATATCAGCTGGCAGATTTTTTTTTTTCACTGCAATATCCCAACAAGATTTCAGCTCAGTCCTGTGAAATAGCATTCTCAGCTCTGCAGGAAATAATTCACGTTAAAATCTTGTATTTCATTTACTTTTCCCATTCAGCTGTCATATGCTGGAGAGGTTTATAGGCATCCTATGGTAAGTAATACAACCAAGTTTTAATGGGATGCCTGCAGCTCATCAGATGAAAACTTGTCAGTACACAGGATAACTCTGTTTTTCCCAATTTACGAGGTTAACTAAGATTGTCTATGTTACTCTCTGATTCCTTTATTTTGACTGGACTTTCCCATGATTTCTGATCCTTCAGTCTTCTGGGTTAACATACAGTTACCTCCAAAATTATATCACTAATATTAAGGAGGAGACAATAAAAAGCAATCAAGCAAAAATCTTTTTAAAGTCAGGCACAGCTTCATAAAAAATCTGAATCCATGCCAAAGTTCTTTTCTGTTTACCTGGCTTGTTGTGCTGTGCCACAAAAGAATTATTGCCTCTCTAAACCAATAAAGAAGTTCCTAAAATGGATTAGTGCAAGTAAAAGCTCTTTAAAATCTGTCTGACCCATCACAGGTTACCATAGTAGAAATATTTATATTTAAAAAATGAAATAAAAAGGTGAGAGAGAGAGGAAGAAAGGAAGGCAGTATGAAGACCAACAAAATAAGTAAGTATATACATTTTAATGTGATATGGGCTGATGAAGATGCAGGAAATTTAAATATAAAAGTAGAAAAGCAGAAACTGACATATCTATACCAAAACCAAAGATATTGGAATATTATATGGAAAGCACATGGAGTTAATCCAAGAAATAGAACTTGAGCTTTGGTAGAGTAATTCTGTATTGCACTGAGAAGACTATATGGGTAATTTCAAATTTCAAGAGTAGTGATCTCAGGAACAACTTTATCAGTAGTGCATGCAGCTGAATTAAATGTAGCAATGCAGGCAGGATTTAAATCTGGGCCCAGGACTAAACTGAGCATTTTAAGAGTCAGTCAAAACATCAGCTTAGCCATAGTGCTATTTCAAAAACAATTTTATGCTCCAAAACCCCTCTGCAGTGCAGGGAAACAGTAGCACCTTGCAGTAAGATCTACAAGACAGCAACAGTCACAAGCTGTTGATAAAACACGCTGAGAATAATGACTGGCTTTTGCGGAGAACTTTCCAAGGTTAACTATAGTCCTTCTGTCCAAGTCTAAAACTGACTTAAAAGCAAGACTTTAAAACTCTATTTTTAAGTTTCTGATAAAAACTCATTCTTTGCCTTTGAAATACAACATGATAGATAATAAAACTATGTATTTGGTTTTCAGTTTCTGTATAAACACTAGGTATCCTTTTAAAAAAGTTTAAGGTAGGCTCATGAAAGGAGTTTTTTGCGATGGGTGAGCACACTCAGTAGAGGAAGTTTGCCATCTACAGGATCTATAAAGACTAAGAGATAATTCATTCTAAAATCTTAGGCACAGGAAAAAAAGTATGGAATTTGTTTTGGGTTGTTCCAGTAACCAGAGGAAAAGACTGAACATGTAGAGATAAAGAAAGTAGAATTGTTTTCTGTTTCTGCTTGTAGATTCTTTTCCCCATTTAAATATCTGTGCACTTCTATTTTAAAGTGAAACCTTGGGATTTGGAGACATTTTTGTAATCATTTCCTTTCAAGAATGGGCGGGGGTGGTTCCTCCAGTTGATTGGGTGATTGAGACCATCATGGTATTACCCCTCTGAGGCACCTCTGAGGTTCTAGATAAGACATCTCTTGGGGTAGATTAGAGTGGAACAACCCTGAATGACTGGTGCATATACCTATATATTATCTATAGAAATATATCAATATAAAAATATAAAATATGATCTAAGAAAATTTATAAGGAAAATAAACAAAGACAAAGAAAGCCTAAGAGCAGACAGTGAAGATGAAAGATATCAACACCTGTGAGTTCAGCAATGAGAAAAGTAGATATCTGTTGGTCAGTCATGGTCACAGGCCATCCATTTGGGGTGGGGGATGCCCACGAAACAAAGAATTCAACAGGCTGGTGTAAATTTAGGTTCATGTGGGAATGCCCAGGTACCTCCCCTGGAGAGGGGGTTTTAATGCTGTGAGTCATGAACAGTCTTCTAATGGAAGGCCCCAAAAATGAAGCATCTGGAAATGATTCAGTGGTCATTGCAGATGTTATCTCTTCCATAACTTGGGGTGATAAGTGCATGAGAGGTTGCTTCCTTTCCCACAGTTTGTCATAGTGGGAAGTTTTGTCCAGATGCATTACCCAGGATGTGCTAACCAGATCTTGCCTCTGCCAGGCCTGCCTGCCTTCTGTGCTTATCTCAGGCCCATTGTGGTGACTCATCCTATGGGAAGTTCATTTCATTATCTTGACCGTGTTCAAGACAAACAACTGTGCTCTTTAAGTCCTTACCTCTGGGGCCACACAAAATCACAGAAGTCCAGAGTGGTTAAGTGGCTAAGGCTGGAAGGGACCACAGTGGGTTCATCTGATCCAACCTCTCTTTTCAAGCAGCATCATCCCATGGCACAGGATTGCATCCAAAAGTTCATATCTTCAGTAAGGGATACTCTACAACCTCCCAGACAATATGTTCTAGTTCATGCTCACCCAGTGAAGTTCTTCATATTCAGTTGGAATTTCCTGTGCACAGTTTCTGCCTGTTGCCTCTTGTTTTATTGGCGGGCACCACCAAGAAGAGCCTGGCTCCATCCTCTTGGCGCTCTCCCTCCAAATACTTGTTTATATTCATAAGGTTAAACAAGCCCAGATCCCTCAACCTCTCCTCTTAAGGGAGTAGCTCCAGTCCCCTAACTGTATTCACTTCACACTGCTGGATTCGCTCCAGGAGCTCCATGCCTGTCTTGTACTGTGGAGCCCAGACCTGGACAACAGTCTTGAGTCCTGTGACAGCACATGAAAATGGCTCACCAGTCCATTAGTGCTCCACCCTGATGCTCTGGGTGACTCAGTCTTTCATTTGACACTTTAAGTCCCTCTTTCTCCAACTCCATCTGTAGGGTCTTTCACAACTCTAGAGAAGTTTAACTCCCTGTGCAGCAAGGATTTAAGGCCCGGCTCTTACATGGCCAAGATTTGCAACACTAGTAAATACTTCTGAGAATACTTTGAGGAGGGTAAATGTGCAGTCAGAATTAGGAATTATAAGATGAGGGTAAATAGTAGAAAAATATGTACAGGTCCCTACAGGAAGAAAATAAAGAAGCTTATCAGGTTAGCTTTGTTATATGCGAATATTACAGAGCTAAATTTAACTCCATATTTTCAAAAGACATGCTGTGAAAAATCCAAGGTTTTATTAAAATGTGGTTTAAGATGCACAAGGAGGAATTAGGAGTTTAATTTGCTGAAGTGCTAATTTAAACATCAGACCTGTCAAAGCTGGGATGTCTCTAATGATGTGCTGAGGCACCATGTAATATTTTAAGATTAAAATAAAGAAATAAAATAACTGAGGCATCAGTAGGATTGTATGACCATGTAAAAGGGAATATTTTGGGTTAGAATTTTCCAGTTCATAGGTGATTTTCAGAGATGTAATATTAATTCCATATCAAGATGGGCTGACAGAAATGCTTGACCAGTTTCTTGAATGCAGATGGAAGTACTCAAAGTGGACTAAGCTAATGAACAAAAGTGTTATACCAAACAATAAAGAGGAACTTGGCAATACTAGCATTTCCATGTTGATTCTGTTTGCAGTATTGAGCTTTTAGGATGAGGTTTCCTGATAGTTTGAACCAAACTTAACATGGGTTTATGCAAATTTACTTCACTAACTTGTGCTAGGATGTGTGGGAATGTGCAGTTTTAAGGGTCAGGGACATAATCTGGCTAAAACATTGTAGCTGTATCTTTGGAGGGGAAGGAGGAGACAAGAAGGAGTTAGTTTTCTGCTGAATCAATCAATGGAAGGAGGAAGAAGAGGCTGACCACAGAACTGTAATCTGTTAAAATATAATCAGGGTATAAAAACTCTATTTATAAATTGTTGATAATTAATCTGCTCATTAATATGGTTTAAAAAATTATTATGCTCGTAAACAACTGTGAAATTGCTTATCTAACTTGAGACTTTTTATTTTTCACACTAAGATATCATAGAGGATTTCTTTAAACAACTCCTACTACTTTTTTTCTATTCTGTACTCTCAGGTATGTTTCCAGGGTCATAAACACAAAAGTGTCTGGCAACACTGTTCTTGCCAGCTGGAGCAATACAAATAAATTACAGAGTATAAGAAGCAAACCAAAAACCAATCAAAACATATTCTGCAATTTTGTTAAGCAAATATGCCTGTTCTGATTACTGCTGGTGCTTAACAGTGTTTACTATCAGCAACATAAATCTCCAGATTTATGTTTCTTTACAGTGATTACATAGTTTCTCTATTGTAAACTTTTCCTTCTATGTTTTCCTATAAAGCTGGGGAGACTGGATACCCTATTTCTATAATTCTGTCCTTGTCTAGAGTAAGAATACTTTATTTATATATTTATTTATTTATCAAAGGTAGCAAGTTGTGTGACTGTCTGCATGTGATTTGTTTTGTTTACTTGCTGTGTTGCTATTTACATAAGTGCTTTCCTACCTCCTGTTCATCTGTTTTCCTGTCTGATAAGGCATTTAGTTATTTCCATTATAATTTTGTTATTAGATAGATTGACATGTTTTCCTGAGTAATTGCAGCACTAGCAACATCATGTATTGGTTGTTTTACCTATATTTTCCTCGTTTTTATATTTGTATTTTGATTTTCATATAATCATTCCTCTGTTTCTCTCTTTTGTTCTCTTAAACATAAATATTAATGTGGACCATATGTTGACAAAAACAATGTCAGAAAACTTTATTAAAGACTTTTACCCATATGAAAGTGCATCAGAAAACAGGATTCTTCATCTGGGGTTTTATATAGCATTGTTGGGGTTCCAGATGTTTTCAGTGTTGGTGTTACATATTGAAATGCACATAAAAGCACAGTTACAAGTGACATGTTTCTTCTGCACTATGCATGTGACAACACTGCCATTGGGAATGTGCAGGGATTCACTCTTCTCCCCATAAGCCAGTTGGTGCCAGCTGGTGGCCATCCTGCCTCAGTGTCCCACCAAACATCACTTTCATACACCCCTTAGTATAACTCAACTTGCTTTGAGCAGAAGATTGGAAAATAGGTGCGTTGAAGGTGCCTTCCAACCTAAATTATTCTGCGATTGTGCAATTCAAATTCAAGCAGTGTTCTGACAGTCAATGAATAATTAACAGAGATAGTTTTCAAACAGGTATAAAGCTTCCTCCTTACAAAAGTAAACATATATATCTACTTTCCCTTGTGTATATCAAATAAAAATTCTAAAAACATTTTGTTTGCAATCTGTTGCATTCCAGAACAGTACATGCAAAAGGGAAAATACTAGATAGGAGACAAAAAGTTGTTGGCAGCCTGTTTAAAGTTGGTTTCATCATTAGTTGTGCTGCTTCTGAAGAGAGAACGAGGGTGAATAGAACTGCATAAACTTTAGAGACGTGTTCCAAAATCTGGGAGAAATACAGCTTGCAGTGAAAACTGTTTCATCATTGGATACACCAAGAAAACATTCAGTGGGCTGAGCTATCCAACAAGTGTGTTTAATTAACACAAATATCTACATCCTGATTCAGTTCATCATTCATTCCCTTGGCACCACATAACAAAACAAACCCTGAGTATAATTTTTTTCAACTGAAATAGAGTTTGTTCCCCCTTTGTTTTTTATTATATAAAGACAAAGATATTATAAACCTCTCTAAAATTACATCTCCAAATAGTTCCTGTATACTCCTATTTACATTTATTTGGGAATGTAAGTCCCATATCAGTGCCCAGGTGTTTTGGTTTTGCTTTGTTTTGTTTTATTAGGCAATATGGGACCATAGCAATATCCCCACGATAATCTTATGCAGCACAAAATGGAGGAAAGTTGTCTTCAGTCAGTTTTTTTGTAGTCCTATTTCTTTCCTACAGCTGTTATGACTCTCCTACTCATTCTGGTTTTGTATTTGTTTTTACTGTAATTCTTAATAGGTCTCTATTGCCTTTATTTGTGCTGGCTTTTGCCAACTAAATGCAACCTTATATTCTCTAATGGCTATATTGAAAGGACGTAATTCTTCCAAGTTATCCAAGCAAAAAATACACAAATCCAAAAATATATGGCTGATTTACCCATTAAAAATCAATTCATTTCATATCATGGATAATACATTTCCAGTAATTTGAACACTTGACTATTCCTTGGGGTAACATGACACTTGTAGTCAACAGACCATAAATCTCTTTACAAAGGGGAGTAACAAAATTATTGCCCTTTTTAATGGTCCCAACTGGCAGATTTAGTTTGTGGTAGCAGAACTTTCCTTTTTGTCTAATTCATGATTATTTAAATATACCATCATGCAAAAATAACCCCTAGTTCAAGAATGGCCCATTATGCTCAGTTGTCTCATAAACACAATGCATTTTGGAAAAAATAAGCATATAAATGCTCATTAAAATGTCAGCATCTTTTGTACACTTCATCAGTCTTGCTAGACAATAACACTTTTGGTTATTTGATTTTTATTTTATGTTTGTAGTTTCAGACACAGCTACTTCTTCGCACACTAGTTCTTTCTGAATATCTTCAACCTAAGAAAAGCAAGCACTATAATTTTATATTGATGGTTCTTTTTTCTATATTCTCAGACTATTTCTTCCTGTCATTTATCATCAACAAAGCTTCTACACTAACAGAGTACCATAGCATCTTCTGTAGCCCACTACGCTCCATGGCCCATCATGTCCTTTGAAGCCAATCCTCATAAAAAACTTTTTGTGTGAAAACTTGATGTGAAGGTGAAATTACATTATCTCTCTCTGTTTCATAACATTTTTGCAGCCACAGAGTTAGATCACATTAGAGGTAAAATTTCATTCCCTGGCTTTGACGTGTTTCACTGCAGTTCTATGTATCATCTAAAAAATCGCATTTTTGTATTTGAGATAACATAAATTTTTAAATATTTGTGCAGCTATATCCAAATGTGTTGCAGCTTTTATTAGATTTTTCTAGATCATGTTGCTTTCCATAGATAGTGATGTGACCCTACTACAGTGTTCTCAGTTTACATGCCTTTTGTGATGGAGAACATAGTAATTACATCTCAATCTGGACACAATTTATTCAGAAATTGTCTTGCATATGAGATGATGACTGTTTTCAGATAAGCTCTAAAAATTTCTTTGGATGCATATACTTGCCATGGTGGTGTCAGAGAGTCTAAGCACTGATGCTTTACACAGTCATGCTTCAGTGCCACATCATGAACATTGCCATGTTCTTAAGTAGCAGTTGTCCAATATATCAGTAAAAGGTGTTTCAAAAAAAACATGTTGTGCACAAAGTTAATTTTATCTGTAAACTTCTGTAATACATCTTGTCCTGTGGTGCTTACACTGATGATAAAAACTTCTGTCATCTGGCTTGAATCCATGAAAAAAGTATATGTCCTTCACATTTTTCTTTATCCATTAATCAGATTGTATCTGGACTGAATTTGATATTTTGTGCTTCAGTAATGATAACCCTTTTTTTAGTGACCAGTCATATTCTCTCTGAACTGATGTTCTTTCTGGTCTTCAACTATTTGACTAGTACACTGTCCATTCCATTTATTCCAGTCTGGGTTGCAATTCTTTTTTTCCTGACCTTCTGTGAAAATGGAGGCAGATCATCAGACTTTTAATTTGCCATGCAGTGTCCTGAAAATTCATGTTCAAATGGGTTCTCATCAACTCTGCTGAGAGTTTTCTGAAAACTGTTCTTTTTTATCTAGAATAACTCTATTTATCTAGAATAACTCTGCTGTCCAAATAATCTACTAAACTCTCTATGAATCAGAGAAATCTAAATTTCACTTCCATCTCTGCTAATGAGTTAAATCCACTTTAGGTAAGTCCTTCTTTTTATATCTGGGTAAAACTCTAAATCTGTCACTGAAAGCTACACGCTACATTCATTATGATGTCATGCTAGTGTGGAACCTCTCATACCTATGCCAAAAGGAGCACCCAGAATTTGTAGATCCTTACGGGTAAAAATGAATGGCAAAGTCAAAAGAGTCCAAAGAAGCTCACAAAATTTTATTATCATACTACACACTCAACACGGAAATTGATACATGCTATACCCCTATCTATAGTAAGAGGAATAAAATAATAAAAGAAATGAGGGAAGAAAGAGAAAATGAATAGGAAATCAGATAGATGTGAAAAGGGGATCACCAGTCCAACATACACACACGCATCCCCACACGCTGCTTTTGGATGTTGTGGGTCCAACATCCACACACTGGAGCAGTTTATTAAATACTGCAGCCCATGGGAAGGAGTCACTTTGGAAAAGTTTATAGAGAGCTGTCTCCTATGGGAGGGGTCCCACGCCGGAGAAGGGGACAACAGTCAGGAGGAAGGAGAGGCAGAGACAGTGGGTAATAAACTGACCACAGCCCCCATTTCCTGTCACTCTGTGCTTCTGGGGGAAGGAGATAGAGAATTGGAAATAATGTTACGCTAGGAAGAAGGAAAGAGTTGGGAAAGCTATTCCTAAGATTTGGATTTACTTCTTATTACCCTGCTCTGATTTGTTTGGTAATGAAATCAATAATTTCCCCAAGTCAAGTCTGTTTCATATCTGTTTGACAGTAACTGTTAAATGATCTCTCCCTGCCCTTACTCAACCCATGAACTTTTCACTCTATTTTCTGTCCCCTGCCCACTTGAGGATGGGCCATGATACAGTATCTTTTATCAGCAAGAGTAGCCCACCACAATATGCGATATTAAGACTATCAGACTGCAGATTATTATTTTATTTCATTTCTTGATACTGCCTGTGGGTGTACTGAGTTGATTGTACTCAATTTCAGCAAGAAATCTGTGACAGCATTTAAATGACAGCTTGCAAACCAATTTTTAATTTTATTCTATTCTTTTTATATGTGATTTCCTATTCAAACGTTTTATCTCTATTTTTCTTATTTGTGTAATTTTGCTTATTTGCATTAAGTGAACAATTGTGCATCTACTGATTGCTTGGATAGACCATATTTACTATGCTTTTGGTGTTAACAGCAGCTATCTTCTGTGTGTCAGGGCCTTGGCATAAGACTGGGATCCTATGAAAGGTGCTGTTGTGGCTTGTGTACAGCTCTTTGCATTGACAGTTCAACACACTTCACTGGGAGCCACTCATCACACAGAACAGTAATCACAGAACTTTTGAACACTTGCCTTGCAGGACTGCCCAAAGCCCAAGGCAGGAAAACAAGAATCAACATTGATGGAACATTCCTATCGATATTGGTCAATATTTCTTTGCCAAATGTATCTGTTCCTTTACAATAGATTTTCAGATCAGATGCTTTTAACAGAAAGGTATTGCAGTGGAAGACTTTCAACCCCTTCTACTTCACAACTTTTAGATAGTTAATGAGGGGTTGTCGAGCTGTAATCTCTTTTGGACAGA
Organism: Geospiza fortis; assembly: GCF_000277835.1. NCBI lineage: Eukaryota > Metazoa > Chordata > Aves > Passeriformes > Thraupidae > Geospiza > Geospiza fortis. Next base: position 85,955 of record NW_005054616.1, read on the forward strand.
TGGCAGCCTCAGAGGTTGTTCTGGGACTTGTGAAGGGAGTAGACAGTTGATTAGTTATTTTCCTTGCTCCTAGCATCTGAAACAGTTTCCAATAGTAAGCAGAGAGATCTGGCAGTTTCTTTGACCTCATCCAGTTCTCTGTTCTTCTCTCAGGCTCCCTACTGCTTGACATGCTCCTCCTCTTACCTTGTAAATTAATGAGTGCAGAGTTCAAAATATTTTCTCCTGCTATAACAGCTGTTCCAAGAGGACATTGTTGTTTGTCCACTCTCAATCATTTCCCGAGCAAAATTGTTTACATTTGGATCAACAGCTCTAAAAATAATAAAAAAAAAAGACAAACCCCTGACTAATAGTGTCAGATCATTAATTGGGACCACCTGATGTTGTCATGCTGCTATGTGTTAGTCCACCATATAGGTCAAGGCCAAAAAATACCAAAAGACTTCCAAGCCCTTGTAGTTTTGATAGCTAAAAATCTAACTCAGACTGTCTTGCTTAAACTTTGTTGGATTTTTTTATCTGCTTGAGTTTTTTGTTTGTTTGTTCTACAGCCTGTCTGCAATTTTTAGAGGGGCTATAGATCAGTGGCTGGAACACACTATTTTATTGTATTTATTAACCTGCACTCTTAATTTCTCTGTTGAGTAGATGAGAGTCAATGGCCTACATACTATCTTTTAATCTCAACCTCTGTTTCTGGAAAGAGTAGCATGTTTTAAAGATAGTCATGCTCACTGAAGAATTATGTTTTAGGTGTCTCCAAGATGCATCTCAATTTCCTTTTGACTGTGAGCCCAGAAAAAATATAATACCATTTCTAAATTCTTGGCCTAAGGGTTAATTTAGTTGTGAAAAACCACTGGCGCTTACAGGAAGCATTGAAATAGAATTTTATTTTTTAATGATGGCATTTTTATTTCAGGTAAAGGGTATGATTTTTAACTGAAAACTTAGATTAGGCAGGCCAAAGAGATTCAAAGTGGTATGGCCATGCTGTAGATTTTGGAGTGGGATCATAAATGCAGATTTATGATCAAGGACTGCCTCTAAGAACAGTTCTCAGGAGATAAATTGATAGATCTGTGGTGCTTAGGAAAAGGGGAAAGACATCTTCCCTCAGGTGAATATATTTTTGCTTTAACTCACCGCATGCTAGAACTGGATAAAAAATTTGATATCATGCATGGGAGGATACAAAGAAGTATCTTACACCCCTGTAATGAAAGAAGAAATTGTAAATCTGCTTTTCCATGTAACACCAGCCTCCATGCCAGTGTTATTTAGACAGAGGATACACATCAGTTCATCAAAAACTTTCCTGAAAGGCAGTAGCCTTCTCAAAATTACCATTTCACTGCAAAGAAATTACCACAAAATGAGTGCAAGAGCTGTATACTCTTTCCAGTATACAGCATTAAAACATATAGGAAAGAGATGAAAAAACCCAAGCTTTAAAACTTACCTAATCTTCAGCCCTCTTATTTCTAAGTGAGCTATGAACTTATGTTCTATTATCCTATCCAATCACTTGAAAAGTTTCAATTGCTGTTTCTTTCTGTAGTGTGGTTCAGGTTTAGAAATAATCTCTTTTGTTTTGGTTTGCTTTTCATTCAATTTCAGCACCATATTCTATACATTAACAATTTGCTCCTTCTTTTTCTCTGAATGTGTAAAAATCTCTCATGGTGCTAATTGATGCTCCTGACAATTTTTTCCTGTAGCTTTTATTTCACCCTGAAGAGGCATATGTAATAGGAAAATGCTACTGATATTAGTTGCAGAAGTGGCTGGTTATTCTTAGTAAACTTTCCATTGTGGTCTATTATGATCTTTCTGATTGGCAAGCAGATTCACAATGAGTGTTATCATGAACAGGAGAAAAAAGCTGCATCAATTAACACAAATTAGCATTCCTGATGGAAGTTTGCAAAAAACACAGGCATGAATGGGAACACAGCAAACTGAATTCCCAGGCTTCATTTCAATTTGTACTGGTAGAATTAAACCTTACATAGCCTAGAAATTTACACTAAGATCAGCTGCTGCACAGATTTGGTCTTTGATTTTGTAACAGATAAACAATAAACTAAGGATGCACTGATCTATGTCTCACCTGTACAAAGCACTGTATGGTCCCTTGCTTTTACATATTTTTCTATATTCTGGGATCATACTACAGAGGAGGGAAGCATAAAATTAATTACCCACTGAATCCAAATTATTTTCTCCAGAAGATACAAATGAGTCTGTGCAGACAGACATCCTGATAACTTTCTGACACCTTTCTCTGTACAGCTATTTTGCCCCATAACTCTTAGTATAAATGGTCTCCAATATCATTTCCTCTATTTATTCTAAAAAAGTAACATTAAAAAAAACAACTTTAAGGGTCAGAGATACATTTACTGGTGCCACTGCTACATATTGTTCAAAGAACTATTTTGCGCTAATCTCCGCTTCCCAGGATTACTACTCTCCTCCTGACACTGGATGTCAAAAGAATCAGGCATAGCTAAGAGTCTGTCACAATAAGAGAGGAGGAAGTTTCACTATATTTTCCAAATGTGTTTTAAGGAAAAAGCCACCTGTGTTTAGAACTTGGAACCTCAAAGGAGAAAAATGAAAACAGATACTTTAAGAGAAGAAGCTGGGAAGACTCGGGTTATGCCCAATATTGAGGGGATATGTCAATTATGGAACTGATCTCCTTGGCTGTTTAATTGATGAAATGGATGGATAATAAACACAATCTGGGATACTGGGATTGCTAGAATGAAGGTCCAAGCCAAGGCACACTAGGAGAAGCCTTGCATTTAGCTTCTTCTATAGATACCACAGAGGGTCAAACAGTAATTTAAATGCTGGATGGACAGTGGTAGCAGTAAAGCAACCATCAGAGGCTATAATTTGTCAGATAAGAAGAGAAAGTTTCTCTTTCTGTAAATTAAAGTTATACTTCTTTCTCATTTTAGTAATTTCAAATAAGTATAAGTATGTAGCATTAATTTAACCCTTTAAGTTGTTTTAATTCTGGATAATAAAATCATGAAGACCAGTAGAACATCATGAAAATCAGAGTCCATTTCTTGAATACTGTCTACAAATAGAATTGTCTTATCAGAAAAAAAAAATTAACCAAAATTTGGAAAATAAAATGACAGGCAGGATAATCAAATATCCAGCTTTTTCTCAGAAATAGCTGAGCAGACTATGATTTTTCCAAAGGGACATAAGGAGAAAGTCATGCTGGTATGTATAAAACATTGTGTTACATGGAGACACAAAGCAATTAGTGAGCAATCAAATATCACTTAGAGGTGACAAGTTCAAAGCAGGAAAAATTAAATACTTTTTTGCATATTTTTGGGATACTTTTGCATACATTTTTGGGAATTATGCCACAGAAATGAAAATTTGAAGATTACCAGCAGTTTAAAAGAAATCAGAAAAATTCATGGACAAAAAATCCATGAAGGGCCATTTACCTCAAAGCTAAAAAAGCTGAATGAAAATGCTGATCTGGGAAATTTAAAATGCTTTTCTTTAAAGCTGTGAATTTGTGGAAAATGGAAAACACCCAAGATTTCTGAAAATAGGTACACAATTGGGAGACAGTAGTAAAAATATTTTGTTTGTTTTATTATTTCTGTCTTGCATTCTCTAGACTGTGCTAAAAAAACATACTCATCAAAGTAATTTTCTTTAGGGTATCATCTGAAAGATAGGAAAATACCTGATTTCCTGAAGGACTGAAAGGCAGTATGTGCTCCTCAACAAGCTGAGCAAAGTGGCTTTGGGTAAGGGATGAATTTCACTGCATCATCCAGCCTCTCCAAAGTGTGCCAGTCAATGTGCTACAGCTGGTAGATTAACCCTGCTCACCAGCTCCTAGAAGGAGAATCAGTCAGCCCCTCCACTTCTGTTTCACAGAGCAGTGCAAGGAAATTTCATCTGTGCCACATACTGGGCACATTTTTCATTGGTTTCTGTTTTGATGAAAAAAAGAGGAAGTCAGAGAATTTTGCAACAGGGAAGAGAAATGTTGCTGTACAAAAAAAGAATTCAGGAAAAAGCATATTGCTTTGAGGGGGTTAATTTAATAAGAAAGATTGGTTGAGGGACTACTATAATAGGATAAAGAATATGTTTGACTTTTTGATATTTTGTTGCTTTATTGAATTACGTGGCCCTGGTAAAATATTTTCAAACTGTGGAAAAACTAAAATCTCTTTCAGAAAAAAAAGTATATTCAATATAGAATTTAAATAGTTTAATTGGAGAATAGAAAATCCTTTCCTAGTTTTTTTTATTATTATCTCTTTATATTTTTCAATTTTCTCTCAATTAAAATGACTAGAGGTGTAAATACTTTTTCACAAACATTTCAGTGAACTTGGTGGCCTTTTATGTCATCAGTTTGTTTCTCATCAATAATTTATGAGGCCTAAGTATTGCTATGTTCATAGAAAATCAGTTTGGGGCTAATACTACTTTTAAATCTTTTCATGAAACAAGTTTAGTTGATTAAATTATATTTCAGCTGTGAATTATATAAAAGAAAGTCCATCCTGTCAACCAATAAATAAAATTACTTAGATAACAATTGGCTACATGAACTGTAGGTTTTGGCAGCAAGCAACAGAATGCATTCTTCTTGCAATGAGTTTGCAGATATGTAATTATTACAATGCTTAGGTTCATAGAAAAAGTCTAAGGAAAGTCTAAGCAGGAAAAAACAGTGAAGAGAATAATCTGTTCAAAAGAAATTAATGAATTGTAAATCAGAATTTTAACACAGAATAGTTCAGCTTCTTATTTGAATCTCAGTCTCTTTGCTACATTGGTCTTCAATTTGTGAATCAATATTACATACTCACAAATGAAAAATTACAATGTAAAAATATTGTAAAGAATAAATTATTGTCACACTCACTAATATTTGTGTTAGCGAAAATAATTAAATGCTTTTGGAAAAAATACAGCATTGAAACAAATGTATAAATAACGACTAAGACTTTAATTATGAAGCCTGCAAGTCAATAATTCTTCATAGTGGTTCATGTTAAAGCAATTTTCTAGAAAATCAAAGCTCTATATTTTTTCTTATTTTTAAGAGTACTTAGCCCTTTTGAGGTCACAATTCAAATTTTATCAATGTAGCTAAGTGTTTTAGTAAAATCTTATGCAAAACTTACATGCAAGAAATATAAATTTTTATACAGTCACGACAAACACTAATTTGCAATGTTGATCATGCAGGGAGTGCAATCAGAGGTTAAAATTATTAACTTGTCAAGTGGCATAACAAAGACTATCATATCTTTAATAAGTAGGTAGCACTGGATTTTCCTTATTTTTTGACAATGTCACATGAAACAATGTGCTTTGAAAAAATACAGTAGTATTAACACAAATTCAATGTTCAAGGAACATTTTTATCTTGTTTTCTCTCATAACATAAAAATCTATTCTCTGGTAAAATACAAAGTCATGAGAATGAATAATCTGTATCACAACTGATATGTCCTGTGAAAAATATAGCAGACATTGCAGGAACCTTACCATGCTGGGGCCCAGCTCACAGCACTGTCATAATATTGTTAACTCATTTCACCCAAATTTACCAATGCTTAATATGCTGCAGTAAAGAAAATAATTATAGAATTCACTTCAATTACATAAATGTAAATTTTTATTTTTCCCACAAATCTTAGCCGCTTTCAGTGCATAGAGGAAAGGTAAAAGAAGCCTGAAATTTCCAACAAAAAGAGGCACATTCTTATTCCCTAAGGACAGAAGGGTGCTGTGTTATTATGGAGACATCACTTGAATTGCAAAGACTTTAAAAAAATTTAAAAAAACCAACACATTAATTCATTTATGCTGGATATGTAGAATCTTTTTGGTGCCTGGCACAAAAGCAGAAGGCCCCTCATTTATGATGTGTATTTGCCATTACTGTCTGTTGTTCTTGGTGCTTTGTTAAAAACCACCTCAGTCACTGTCTTCTAGACTAGGACAATGGTCTTTCTGCACTGACATTTACAGCTGCAATTTTTTTGGTGCCTCAGAGGGGATTAGTTTTCTGTGATGGTTCCTTCTCTCTTGTTCCTTTGTCCATTTATCCTTTCCACAGGACAACAGAGTCCCTTTGAACTTTTTTTATATCGGTGGTTGATAATTAAGATCAGTCCAAAGGCACATAGCATAACCAAATTGCCAACATCTTCTTACATGATTCTTGTGGAAAGGAGAGTCCAACCACAGGTTCAATTGTCTCAAAACAGTTGGAGGATTGTATGTCAAATTTATTTTCCTTTATATCCAAATGGAAATATAATTTTATTTTGTTGTTTCTTATCTTTTAAAAATATAATGGAAGCTCTTTTACTTGTTGCTACAAGAAGCTGCCTAATTCTGTCTAAATTTTCCAAGTGTTGTGCATAAAACTAAATGGAATAGAAAGTGTTCCTGGTACTTCTAATTATAGGCTAATTTGAATTTCGTTGAAGGGAAAAGGAATGTCAAAATAGTGAATGACAAAAGAGAACAAGAAAGGTAGGCATATGACCTTGATGGCAATCTAGAGTTGTCACTAAACATTACACAAATCCTTAGGAACTGTTGTTTCATATATCATTTGTGACACTCTCAATAAATATTGAATTAGATGTCCTGTGGTGTACTTAAAACAAAATGAAAGTGCATTTAAAGTACCAAGATAAAATAGAACTTATTATGGCTCTAATAAAACCTCATGTAGCTTTAATGTGATACCTGAACTCTGTACAGAATTCTCATGGCTCATGTATTGCGTAGTCTTCTATTCACAGGGGGTTGGGTTTGTTCACTATTTGGGATTGCCATAGTGTGCCCATTTATAAACTTGGAGCTTTTATGAGTTTCTCTTAAGTCTTACCTGTCTTCAGATGTTTATAGCTTCACTCATGCTTTTAGTTTAATCTTTTTTTTTGTTGAATACCTCCTAGAAAATCAGAAAATTTCCATAATGTGCTTTTTATGTAGCTTCAGAAATAATCTCATAGTTGATATGTTGCTACAGGTTGACCTGAATATATAGACACCATGTGTTTATTCCTATGTTGAGCCATTTGTGAGAAGAAATTGACAATGGAAAGATTCATCTCCAGGTATTCCCAGAATCCCTACTACGAGTACTGTAGAAGTCTTGCTACAAAAATGTTTTGGAGAATAAATTTAATACAATTTTCATGGATGGAACATTCTGATAAATTACTAAAATTTCAATTTTTAATCTGTTCTTTGTTGTAATTATTTGTTTCACACCAGGGTTTGTCACCTTATAATCTTTTAAAGTTCTTTTAATATTTGGTACAAATCACCTCTCTTAGAAGGCTTAAAACTGATGTTTCCATGTCTCTTGCCTGTTTTGTGGGAAAATCTTTGGTTTGTTATTCAGCCTTTCCTCTCTTTGATGTCTTTTACCATGGGAAAATAGGAGTTTTACAAAATAGCTCTGTGAAATGAACATTTTGTAGCATCTGGTCCAACAAATTGCTATAATTGCTATAATTTATCATATCTAGTTTTTGGTCCATTTCAGGAAACTTCTAGCTATTGTCCTAAGCTTTGCCCCAATAACACCTATAGAATAATCAGGTTTTGCGTTGAACTTTTTTTTTCAACTTTTTTTTTCCAGACTATGAAATTTCTGGTGTTCTTCCAAAACTTCTCTCTTCTTTCAATGGCAACACAAACTCAAAGTTTCTCCAATGAAGCTTGTGCCTAAAACACAGGCTTAGTCTTGCTACCAAAATTTTGAGTACAAAGCTATTTTGGGTATATATATTCTCATTCAAAACAGAAACAGAATCAATCAAACAAAACCAACAATTAAAAATTGTTTTCCAAATCCTGTTTTCTTAGTTAAAAAACTCAGACAGGGGAGACTTCTACTTTATAGTAACCTTACACCTACCTCTTCCAGTCAGCATCTCATATGTACTACTGTTTTCTGCTTTCTTAAGTTTCCTTGAGGTTGCCTTTCATCTCCACCTTTCTTCACTACATGTCTTCTTAAAAAACCAAAGGATGGCAGTGTCCTGTGGAGGGATAGAAGGTAAGAAAATAGTGCAGAAGGCAATCTCACACCTGAGGAGTTGCAGCTGTACTAATCACCAAAGATTAGGAACAGACCTGCCCTTAATAGGCCACAGCTGTGTCCAATAGGAAGAAGAGCGCTACAAAAGAGTGGGGTAGCTGGCTGAGGAGAGAGTTGGAGTTTGTTGGCTGTGCTGTGAAGAAGTCAGAGTCAGGGCTGTGAGGAGGTGCCCATGAGAAATCACCAAGCAGGGATGGGAGCTTTGCAATAAGATGACAACAGTGTCCCTTTTCACCCTTGCCTGTAAAGGTTGGGAGATATCTCTGTCACTGAGACTGTAATTTCCCTCTGTCTAAACTCAGAGGAAATCCCTTTTCAGGATTGCAGCACTAGACCTAAATGTGAATTTCCCCTTTATGAGGTCCCCTCTCCAACACACTGTTTTGCACATTGAACAGATGGCACATGAGGATGTAAAGGTTAAAAAACCCTTAAACATTTTGGTTTATATTGTTGCCAGGAATGTGGCATGAATTGGGTGGTTTGTTTTGCTAACTGCTGATAATTGGAAAGCGTTTCAGCAGTAGACGTAGCAGGTGTGGTGCTGGCATACTTTGAACTCCAGCTGAATCATTAAAGTAAACCAGAAATACTGAACAGATATTTTCCATGTGATCAAACAGGAGGAAATGTGCAGGTATTGTATTATTCACCTCTGACTTGAATGTTTTGAGCATAATTGAAATTATTTCTTTTTCTACTACTGTTCCACATCTGTCTGGTTGCAAGGATAGGTTTTAAATTTCTTGACAGGGAGGATTGTTTGACAGGATGGACTGTATTATTTTGAGATTTAACTCTGAAGAGATGAAGATGCACTGGACTAGAAATAGTTAGTGGGTTCCTCATTAAATGAGTAGTAGTGCAAGTTTCCCCATATCTTCAAACAAAATCAATACGTGTTCCCATTGTGTCAGTTGCAAAAATTATGAGTGATCCAGAAAGAGAATTAAAAAAGTCTTCTTTTGAGTAAGTGAAATAAGTAAACATCAGAATGTCAGATGAGTTGCCACTTATGTAAATTTTGATATTTATAAATTAGGCTTGCTGAAACAAACCTTATTGAAACAAAGAGACTTTGACCTCCATCCATCATTGAACAGACACAAATTTACTGCTGCATTTCAGACGCTGGGAGAAGGGCAAAAACTCTTCTCGTGGAGGATAGATGAGCTGTATTCAGCAAGAGAAAGGCCAGAGCAACTCCTGGTTTATCAACCCTCTGCACCCTGGTGTGTGGGGAGCTCCACACCATGAACCTTCCCCCACCACATCAGAGTGGGCAGAGTAGTAATTGCAGCACCCTATTCCATGGGACCATTTTTTTTCTTTTGCATTCAAGGTGCCCATAAGTTTTTTTGCTGAAGAATAAAACAAAACTGTTAAATGCTGCAAATTGCTCTAAATGCGGTGAGGCAGTGGGACTTCCATTTTTTAATGCTGAAGGCTGCTAGGAAATGTGTGTATGGAAGAAGGTGATACGCATGTGAAAGCTTCAGAAGAAGTTGTGAAAATCAGTTTTAAATCAGTTTTAAAATCTAGGCTTTGTTTTTAAAGGTGAGGCTCTAAGTAGGAAAATTGTTTTTAATGCTTTTCTGCTTGAGAAAAAGACTTGTACAAACTCACTGATAAAGTCATGATCCTATCAATTTTTTCATTGTGTTGTTTGGGTTTTTTGTTTAGCAACTGGATCAAATAGAATAATGGAGAACTAGCATCTTGGAAAAGCCTTCTTATATATGATTTTTAAAGGTTCTAGACTTTAAAACAACAACAAAAAAACCATTCTGTTACTACTTGTGTGTAGTGGTTTTGCACATTTTCAAAGTATCTACCTTAAAATATGCATATATCAGAAAAGTGAGAGACAGTGGTAGTCTTGATTCTCACATCTCTTTCGTTCTGCTCCTCCCTCTTGCAAATAAGAAGGGAGGGAGAGGGGAAAATAATTTTTCTGCAAAAACTAAACTCTCAGTGGTGTCAGAACCTTCACTCTTCTAATGGTTTTACATGCTAATGTTTAAGTCTGGAAAGGGATGAGAATACATGTTCAGGATATTATTAAAATAACTAAGCAGAAGAAAGTGAAAGGCATCAACAACTCTCATAAATTTGAGGTTTCTCTTATACATATTCTCCACTTTCTCAGGCTGGGAGACAAAAAGCATTGTCAATTTTATCAGAACATTTAAATCCTTGCTTTTTATTTTTTTCTTTCTGTGTAAATACTTTGTAATGTTTATGTAATGCTCAAGAGAAAGAGCTAGATGTTTTTGACTTATGTTATCTGTATGAAGGGATGCTCTTCAAGTTCATAATTCTTGGAAAAGCAAAATGAAGATTCAGGCCCAGTTTTTAGTAATTTGCATAGAAGTTATCTTTTCATTTTAAAAGCTTATTTTCCTATGAATTTTTACTTCCCCACTTTAAGGTAGTGTTCTTTAATACAATGAACAGGATTTTTTAAACACAATCATTTATGATGTATTGTCTGTGATCTTTATCATACACTATTTCAGATTTAATAAGGACATCAGCTTCCCATAGGAAACCTGTTTTCCAGTTTTACATTATTCACTTTGTGTTTTCCTAACAAGAGCAGCTTCTGTGCACAAAATATTTCCATTTTTTCTTAGTTGTAGCACATTGTTACACTTAGCAGTTCAATTAACAGTTACTTCATTCTTTGATGTCTACAGAGACTGAGTAGTGTTTAGAGCCCTGGCTGAATAAAGAAACCACTTGGTACACAGTTGAAAAATCTTTGCTAATTTTGTAGTTTCTTAAATATGTTCTTTTATTTGAGATATATTTCTTTTACTATACTAGTATTCAAAGAAGAGCTATTCACTCTGAAAGGCCATGTTATGGGTTTTTTTCAGTTTTCGTGCTTTTTTTTGACAGCTTTCTAAGATAATTAAACAGTCTGTGCAGAGACATCCCCTCTTTCTATTGGAATTGTTGAACTTGCTTTAAAATGAATAACACTCAGGTTGCCTTCCCAAGACCTCCAACTCTCCAATTAGGCCTCCTGTCTTATTTCCCCGTCTGAGAAATATTTTTGTTGCCCTAGAAATAATTTTTTTCTAATAGACCTTGTTCAAATCTTTTTATTCTGGCTTTTTTGGTTTGTGGGGTTTTTTTCTGTATTTGCCAGTTACATACCATCAAGATGTGGGATGGGCAACAGACCTCCCTCAGATTAAAGTGATTTCTCAGAACACCTTCATTACTGAATGAAGCATAATTCCCCACAGAAGCATATCACTGCAGAAAAAATGATAAAACAGCAAAGATGAAAAAGCAATAAATGTATTGGCACTTTGCATGAGTGGGGAATAAGAGAGACTCACCACTACACTAAAAAGAGTGCATTAGGCCGCTCAGTTTGGATGTAGAATAACTTAGCTTTTATTTGGTCATTATGTTAATAAATATTCAAGTTTTAGTACCTTAAACTAGAAGAAAGAAAACTCTCCACAGTTAAGAAAGCTAAGTATCTAAGTTAAAAAAATGTACAGTTTTGATTTTAATTTAAAGTGTGTAAAGGAAGTTTATTTTGAATTTTTGGCATTTTCAGGACTTCAATAATTCTTGACTATTTTTATTGTAAAAGAGGCTTTTTGTAATTGACAAGTATTCCTAAAACATCTTTTGCAACCAAATCAGTGTTTCTCTTCTAACCCCATGTCCTGTTATACAGTAGTAAAGTTGAAAGACAAATAGATTTGCTATTTAAAAAATGCTATTTTTTTTTTCTTAAAAACCAATTGAAAGGTAGAAGCAGAAAAAACCCTGGTTTTGTTGAGAAGATCAGCCTTCTGACTGATGTTAATATTCAGTTTTTCAGCTCACTTTGTCTTCTGACTTTTTCTCTGCATTTGATTGCTGTGCTGTGACAGCAATGATTTTTTTGTTCAAATAGCTTTACTGTAACCTTTGACCATATCCAAGAGAGGTCTAGGTATCCAAAATAAAGACTTGTTTTTTTACAGAAGGAATTGACCTTGTGGAAATATGTACATACAGCCTCAAACCCCAGTATTCCACGGGCCTACTGTGGATCAAAATTCTTTTCTTGGTTTAAATTTGTGTGAAATTGTCTACGTAACAGCAATCTGCACAAGAAAAAAATGTTGGGGAAAAAAAGAGATAAAATAGGTTTCAAACAGTGAACACTGTTTTTGTAACACACACAGAGATTTATATTTTTTCTCCCTAAACTCACGAAGATGTTTACATTTTAGTTCAGGAAGAAAAACAGATGTCAATATCTAATATCCTTGAAAATCGCTTTCCCACTGTGCACAACTATATTACTCTCATCTACTCTCCCATTTCCCTTTACTGGATAAATATTATCCTCTTTTTCGTCTCCTGCCCTTATTACATGTCCTTATATACCTAATATTCTTTGAAGATGTCTCAATTTTTTCCTGAATGCAGTTTATCTTTTAGTCCTTTCACAGACTGCTATTTCTGGTTCTTTGTGTTTGGTGTACTCACAACTCTGATAAATTATTTGTTTTCCTTATTATCCATATTTTAGGTATATGAAATCTGATTCGGAGTTATAACATTATAGGCTATATTTTACTCATTTCAGCAGGGACAGGATTTAAATAATGTTTCCATTCTTTCCTAAGAGAGAGGGGATTATATGTTTAGATATGCATTTGAAAAAACAAGTTATTTGGACCGTTCTATTCTTCAGCTGGAATGCAATGCTTAGCTTCATTCAAATTTATTTGAACTTAAGTGTTATGGTTTCCATGGAAATGCATGTCATTCTTCCTGAGCATCAAGTATTTTCCTTGTAGACATTAGCTCAGCAAACTTAGCCCGTGGTTTAGTGGCGGGCTTGGCAGTGCTGGGTTAATTGTTGGACTTGATGAACTTAAAAGTCTTTTCCAACATAAGTGATTCTACTACTCTATGATTGTAAAAGTAGGATGACCCTGGATACACTGAAAATCCAGTCTGGTGATGAAAGAGGAAGGGGTTGCTGATTTTTCCCTGGTAAACAGCTTTGTAACAATATTGTCTTTAGCGTAGAGGAGAAAGGTTTAGGAAATTGTGTGGTCTGTGCTACAGACTGTCTGTAGTCACAAAAATGAATTTAAAAAAATCAATAGTGGTCTTATCTTACATGTGTGATCACCAACTTGATCTACCATGACTTTCTGACAAATATAAAGAGGAAGCTATTCTAATATTTCAGTCATGATGCATTATTATTACTTCAGAGCTATCTGAAGGGGTGATAGCACTTCTTTTCATTCATCAAATATTGAATGCAGTCTGAGCTTGAATGCAAAGTTTCTCTCTCTCACAAAGCTGGAGCTCCACAGCCTGACTTCATGTCATGCAAGTTTATGCTGCATCTAGAGTTCTGTTAAAAAAATCAGACAAGTCAACCTACAGCAACACAACACCCTGGGCATAGCACTGCATTCCTTCGGTAAAATTTCCAGTGAAGTCAGTAATTAATTCCTTAGTCTGTAGAAGTCCATATTACCATCTAACTACATGAAAGGCCCCAGAAAATGTAGCCACCACAAGTATTTCAACGCCACTTGACCAGATGGATGCGTCTCTAAGAGTAGGTGCCAATGACAAAGCATCATGCAAGACAGTGGGTACCTGTTTCAGTTACTGGTGTTCATTAGGAAATATTAGAGAAAACAATAATTCAGTTTTAAGCTGATATTTTACACAAATATAAAATTATATTTACTGATTGGGTGCAAGAATATGCCCTGAGTATTTTGACTAGCTATTTGAGCATACTGAGCAGCTACCAGTTATCTTGTCCAGCTAAACAGTCAGAATTTAACAGTAGAATATTTGCAAATTCTTTCTCTCAGTGGGAAAATTAAAAAAAAAGAAAAACAAAAAACCTGTGGTTGCATAGATGCATTTTTTACAAACTAGGTATTGTGTAACCAGTTTTAATGTGAGTTGTATTCACAACACTCCCTTGAGAAAGGCTTCCACAAACTGAGTTTTTTAAAAAAAATGGGAAATGTTACCATCTTAAACTGTTGCTATTTAAATTGCTTTCTTAAGCTCCTTATCAATACAATCAAACCACTCCACAAGCAGTACAGGTACATAGTCATGTGATTGTGCAGAAAAATGCATTGTTTGAAGATACTGTCAGTTTGATAGCTAATAGTGAAGAGAGGGAATGAGAACTTTTTTCTAAGGTGGAATAAATATTTCAAATAGATATATTTAGAATATTCAGGAAAACAGAAGAAATGCCTGACAAGAATATGTGTCTGTAAAAAATCAGCAGTGTCTAGACAGGTACACCCTACTAAGCTCAACTTTGAGGATGAATATTATTTTAATAATTGAATGTGTGATTTGGCATGAATTTAACTTACCAAAATGGAAAGAGGTAGTTCTAGGACATTTCTGATCTTACTGTATTCCAATGCATCTGTCCAGGGAATCCCAAATAGAGCAGAAATGATCTATTAGTCGTATAAGGAAGCTGCATTAGCCCAAGATGACCCAAATGCAAGAAACTCAGAATTTCACACTCAAATACCTCGGAGTCAGGCCTCTCTTGTAAATCTAAAATATCTGTTTTTACTCAAGTTTATAATTCCACTAAGAGTAGGAAGACCAATCTGAAATTGGTCATAGGATGGCTATAGAATCCAGATATAGCTAAGAGATTTGGTGGTTTGATTTTGGTGGGTTTTTCTAAACGGATATGTGTGAACAGGACCTTTCACTGCTTAAGTCATTGATAGTACTGAGGATTAGAATGAAATGCAGGGAAAGGCTCCTAATTATACAATCTGGTACAAGCTGCTGAAGAGGAGTTAGAAGCAAAACTCTAAAAGGAGAAATAATATATTTGGCATAGAATACCTTGATAAAAGTCTGATTTACATTTGAAAGCCATCTGAGTACTGCTAGAAGGATCCTTTTTTACAAAAGAGAATAAACAAGAATGACATTAAAAGTAATAGAATTTTAAGCCGTGCAGAAAGAGTCAAATTAGAGAAGGAATTATTTTTAACATAATTATTTTCATTTCCTTCAAAGTCTACTGAACCCACTGACAATATTTTTATGCAGCCATGTTTACATTTTAACTCAAATTACTTCGAACTACCAGTGTGTCCATAAGTAAAAAAGCAGTGTTATTTCCACTGTGAGGAGGAGAGGTTATTTTCTGTAGTTCAATGTACTTTTATTAATCATTGACTTACTTTATCATGGGTTAACGACACGTTTCCTTTCTTGACAAGACAGCTGATTTTCTCAGCATGAACACTGCAGGTTCAGTCATCCTTGCCTCATTTGGTTCATACCTTCCAGTCAGGAGCTCAGTCAACCAACTCTTTTTGCTGATAAGATGTTTTTGGCAACTCCAACATTCAATTTTTTTTCATTTTTTTCTAGTGTGGACGTTCACTGCTGAGTCAAGTTTTCACACCTTTGTTATGCAACTACCACACTACTAATTTTTAGAAAATAGGTTCTGTATCCAAAGCACATAAAAGTTCCATTAATTTTTGCAGCATGGATACATCAGTCAAAACAGGAAATTAATCCATGTGGTTAATTACATAGTCCTGATAACTGAAGTATGCTGACATTTATAATAGAGTAAGGATTGAATTATAAAGGTTGTGAGTAGTCAACTCCAAGTATTTGTAGGAAAACTAACTCAATCTTTCTGAATGGTGAGAACAGTTTTGGAAGTGGTTGTCATCTATGTTTCGTTTTTCTTCTATCTGTTGGAAGATTATGTTGTGATGTGGTATACTGTGCAATCACACTCATAGGATAATAGGCAGGCTGGAAGGAGAGAGGAGGAAGATACTCATCCGTTAGAGGAGGATTGCAAGAGCAGAGACTGAGAGGACTAAGAAAAACAGGTAGAAGATAGTCATGACACTGAACAAGTAAAAAGAAAAAAAAAAGATAATTTCTTTCAGGTGTTCCCTAATGTTTAGTGCAAGCCAAAAACCCACTGACAGTTGCTGGCTTGAAAGTAAACTTGAAGAAAAACCCACTCTGAAAGACTGCTGGAGAAGGAAGACATTTTCTTGCATAACTCTGACCTCTATTCTGTTCAGATACTCTGAGTTTTCTCCATCTAAATTAACTCATTTTGAAGATAAAATTCCAATAAAACATAGCTTTGATATTTTCTATGTCCTGTTCTGAAGTAAATGCGCAGGTTGTTGTATCGTAGAACTGTATACACTCAAGGTCTTGTCTCAACACATCACTAGCCTGGTCAGTACATGCCCAAGAGAAGTGTGCATGAAGAGAAGAAGAGATTAATAGATTTTGACAGGTTACACGCTGAAAATCATAACTCATAATCTTGCAGCTGGCAAATACCTCTTCTGGTAGCTGTTTACCTAGAAATGCCCCAATACTCTCCTGCATGCCAGAGTGACAATCACAGTTCAAGTTCCAGTCAGGACCACTGAGTTCCTGACTGGAAAGGTCAGGCTCCTCCACCTGGTGACAGAAAAATGTCATAATATTATTTTTGCTGAGAATATTCTATTCCAAATGTCTTTTCTGCAGTTTCCTTGGACATATCCTTAGTTTGTTGAACTAGGAGACCGTTCTATTTTAGCCTACATTTTATATACATATAAATACATTCAGAGAATTTGTTTTCCTTTCAGAACATGTAAAAATATCAACAAATCACAAGCACATCAATCAACATGAATAAATAGTTAAACAGTTACATTTGTGAAGCTTTTAATTCCCACATAAGTCTAGCTCTCCTTTTATCCTTATATCTTAAATCTTATACCTTAAATCTTAAAAAATAAAAAGGTGTTGACTAAAATTTTGCAACTTAAAATTTTGATGTGCTGAATATTAAAAATCTTTTTTAGTCAGTCAGTAAACAAGTAAGTATGCAAAATTACCCCATATCAACAGGGTTCTACATAATATTTTGATGCTATATATAACACCTTATAGGGGAGGGTTTGGGTTTTTTCTTACATTTTGGCTGAAAAACACCATGAAGTGATGCATCCCATTTTGAGGAAAGCTTTCATTATGATCTTCCTACACTCTAACCTCAAAAGCTAGTCACTTTATGCAACTGTCATCCTGTGTATTTTTATCTTTAATTTTGAACATTATTACATGCTATTTGTGAGTTATTATATCTGTTTCGTTCGTGAATCATTTGCCTTCCAGAAACAACTTCCATATGAATATTTCTGGAAAATCTGAATTCAAAAGTTATCTTCTGTTTCATGATAGAAAGACCTTTAGGGAAAAGTATTGCATTTGTTTCCCCTCTTCCAATAATCTGCCTTAGACTCATTGCATTTGTTTCTATTTTAATATGTCATATTTTATAGATTTTTTCTTAGTGCATCAGCAAAATCTAATATTAATGAAATTTAGAAGGGAAATAATATTATTGA
Source organism: Geospiza fortis (assembly GCF_000277835.1). Lineage (NCBI taxonomy): Eukaryota > Metazoa > Chordata > Aves > Passeriformes > Thraupidae > Geospiza > Geospiza fortis. The sequence goes on from NW_005054616.1 coordinate 103,538, forward strand.
AATGCAAGAAAAGAAAAAATATCTGCATCCAATCTAATTTTTAAGTGAATAAATAACAGTATGTTATTTATTTTTCCTAGATTTAATTTCAGTCTGGCTTTACTGCATGTTTAGTCTTATTAAATTTCTTTGCATTTAGTATCCAACAATCAACATCTTTCATATTTTAGAAAAGCATTGATATGTGTTTAGCACGTAGAATTCATGCATATAATAGCCATGATGATGACAAAGATCATAATCAGCAAGGATATTTTTGTTTTATTTACCCCATATTACAATTGTCAAAGAAAAAGTACTATACCAGATTATTAGAACATTTAATTGAAAATTCATGACAAATCTCCTTCTAATCCCATGTTATATTTACCATGACTTGGAAATAACATAAAACTGTGATGAAAAGCTGCAGAAAATAGAAAATCATGATTGTTTGGTTAATAAATAATACTCAGAAATTATTCTGAACTGCCCATTAAAATATTTTTTCTTAATCTGTGCTTTAAGACAGCAGAAGTTTCTTTCACTAAAGCTGAAAGGTCATACATGGGGAAAAAATCCTGTAAGTACATTTTTAAGATGATTAATCATAATGTCAATGTACAGACAGCAAAAAAGACTTAGGGGTTATGGTAATTAACATTCTGAAAGGGAGTTCCTTGCGTTTAGTTATGGAATTTAGTACTTTAGTTTATTGCATTAGAAAAACTGACAAGAACAGAAGATTGGTGAGCCACTGCAACAGGTTGCCCGGAAAAATCATGTCTGCCTCATCCCTGGAAGGGTTCAAGGACAGGTTGGGTGGGGTTTGTGGCGACCTGGTCCACTGGAATGTGTCCCTGCCCATGGCAGGGGGTTGAACTAGATCATCACAGAAGTGCCTTCCATCCAGACTATGCTATGATTCTATGAATCTGAAATATTCATTGTCATAAAGAAGTAGGTGTTTTGTAGGATGATGTGAGAAGCACCATCTATGTGAATTCCTATCAGACTGAAGTTGAATTAGCAGACAGTAATTCAATATTTTCTTCTGTAATTATTAACCAGGGACTAATGATGTTCAAAGCAAAGCAGAGAATTTTTTTCTCTTCTCCAAACATCATTTGATCCTTCTCTTATCATCTCCAAATAATAAGTAGAACCACAAGGGAGAGCAATTTAAGAGTTTAAGAGATATCGCCTCTGTATTGTCTAAATAACTCTTGTTATTCCTTTGAGAATATCAGAGATAGTCCTATTCAAGGACTATCAAGTTATTAAATTTAAATCAAGTTTTAAAGGAATTTTTTAATGATAATTAAAATATTAAATCAAGTTTTAAAGGAAATGTTTAATGTTAATTAAGAAAAGATCATTTTAAAAAAAGTAATTATGCTGAAAGTTCTTTATTAAAAAACCTTAAAGCAAAGTTACTGGGGAAAAATCTAGAAGGAAGTCCTGAATTCCTAACTATGCCATCTTTACATAATACCCCAGCACAGTAAATGCAATTCTCTCTGTGGTGGTCCATTTGGATCTTCCTATATCAGGTTACAGTCAAGAGGACAGCTATATTGCTGTTTTCTATATCTGGACTCTTGCTCAGCTTACTCACAAAAACCTGTATTCCTGCTTTCTCAGTCTATATGAAATAGTGATTGAGACTTTCATTTATTTTTGTTATGTACCAATCTCCTTGGTCTTCACTTTCCAGTGCATATCTATGTCCTTTATTTGGATTTTTTGTTCTAATATGAGAGAGCTAGGAAATGTGACTTTATCATCAGATGAAATGGTATGAAAGCCACTATTTCCCTGGCTATATACTCAGGGTAGGATTAAATACCGCAATCACCTCCTGTCACATGTTTTATAATTAAGTCAATTTCAATGACACAAGAAGTGAATGTCCATTCCTAAAGTGGTCTCGGCTAAGTTGAGTTATTTACAAGCGTAGCTCGTTTTAAAGGACTATGTTCAACTTCATAATCTGTATTTTCTAGATATTAACTGAGAGCTGTAAGAATTAGTTTTTCTATTGACATAGACAAAGAATTTTCAGAGGATAGGCTGCGTACATTCAGAGGTCAATTGCTTTTGGAAGTTTATGTTTTACAGTGTGACAAATCAATACTAAGAAATACAGAGAGGATGGAAATATTTTGGCTGGCTTTATAAATTAGATATACAAAGTAATAGCTATGAGGAGCACAGGGTTCTCTGATCTTTCTCAGTGTGTGCTGCCTGTATTCTTATTGAACAATCAGTGGGAAACAGATGGCTTTAGAAAAGCAGCTCTTCCATGAGTGTGAAAGTTTGTGCACAACATTGTGTGTGTATGTGTGTGTGCACTCACGTATGTGTTTTAGCTGGTTTTTATTTAACTGAATACTGAAAAATAAGTGTTTTGTTTAGTCAGGTTGGGTTGATCAACATTAGTGCATCTCCACTCTGAAGGAACCTGAGTTATAAAAGTTGCTACTGTCCTTTCTGAATTTACTGACAAAAAAGGCAAACTAAACAACCACAGTCAATAACATGTGACTTAACCTTCCCAAATAATCTGTCTTTCCATATCTAAAGCTAATAATTTACAAAATTTTTCTTACCTCTGTACAATTTCTGAACAGTTCCTTGTGAAATCAGATAAAAGGCAAAATTTTTTGCTTTGAAAAATTCACATGCACTAAAGCTGTTATCTTGAAAATTTTTGATTTTATTGACTTTTAAATGAAACATTTTTTGTGTGAATTTTCTTACCATGATTTAACAAACCTGTCATAGGAAGCAGCTGTAGAATTTCTAACAGTCTAAATTTCTGTATTGCTGTGTGTGAAAGGTACAACTATTGAAAATGTGAAGGGTGGGGAAATGGTATTTAAAGGCAACAATTTTGTCTTTTCTGTTTTCTTTTACATGGTTTTACAATATATTATTCAGAGTGTAAAGGCAAGTACTCAGAAGCTAGAAAGCCACAGTAGAGTTGCTCTTATGCATCTAATTGGGCATTTTACAAGTGAATTATGAAGGGGATTTTTGATAAAGGATTTCCAACTTCTGAAAAACACACTGAAGAAGAAGGAATTGGGATGGGTCAAAATTAAAGAGTAAGGCAATTAGGAATAAATTATATTTTTAGTTCATTCTGACTAAATTCAGCTTTACAATGATCTGAAACTCAAGAAGGAATCAATCAATTCAGAAATAATGATATTCCTAAGGATTAAGACAAACTGCTATAGCATGAGAGGAGAAAACCTGGAGGGATAAGGAACAGAATAAACCACTAGGAAAAGAGGGACAAGAATGAAAAAAAGACATAACTAAATTAGTAGAATAAAACCAAGAAATGCCTATGTGAGGTGTTCAGCGAAAACAGAAGGTTGATGATAGATGACAAGAGCCACAATTTTTTGAAGATTTTTTTCTCAGCTTATATTATTAACATAAGTAGTATCAGAAACTCAGTACGACTAAGGACATGTATAATTGTGGGAGCTAATGTGAGGACAGGAATGTTTGGATGTTGGAATATTGGTAAAAGTCTCAGATAAAGTGGACCTACAGCTATTCATATAAGCAACATAAGGAACTGTGTGTTCTTGAGCGTTAAAAAAATATCAGAAATTGTGAAGGAAGGGAAGAGTTACTGAGGATTAGAAAGTTAGAAATTTATACGTTGTCTTTGAAGAAAAAACAATAAGGAAAAAAAGTAAAATGGTCAGGGACTTGTAGCTAATTCAGGCTAGATTCAATATACAAAAAATGCTCAGAAATCTGGAACAAAAACATAAGCCATTTATTTTTAACAGTCAACATTCATCTGTCAACAGCAAAACAAATCAAAACAGCTTAATGTCTTTTTTTGACAGGAAAAAAGTTGTGCATGAGAGAAGAGTAGGAAATTAGAGATAAGAATACATACAAAATTTTCATAGGGAAGTCAGGCAAACATTGTCTAGATGAAACCATAATAGAAGGGTACATAGAGAGTTGAACAATGTTGAATAGTTCTTAAATTGAAAGTTTTATCAAGCAGGCATTCAAAAAGTCTGTTCCAGGTTTCATACTATTCAGTTTTGTAATTAAACATTTAGACACTGTATGAGAAAAATGTTAACCAGTTTGTAAAGTACATGAAAATTTAAGGAAAAGCACTGAGCATTTGAATACATTAAATTACTTAGAAACAGTCCAGTGGATAGCAACAGAGCTGTTCAAAAAATAATTGGGATTGTTTAAAGCAGAGAACTGAGAGGATGACATGATAATGCTATGTTAAAGCTGTCAGTAGGAAGAAATTACACTGCTGGGTCCACAAGATATAGGACAAAAAGTAGTGGTCACAGACCAATCCAAGCACATACACTTCAAATGATTATATTGATCCCTGCAGTTATAGACATGCACAGCCAGAACTTAGAGCTCTCTATTTTTGTCACTAATTGAGGAATATGGCACGACACCTATAAATTGGGTCTGTAACCATTAGTTACACCACTGTATTGAAAGTTGGAAAGAATTGCACTGAACTAGGATATTCTCTCATCTGTGAGAACATTCCCCCTGTTTTACTCTTTTGGGGTTCTCTAATTCACACAGATACAACAAAAACTGTGCAGCAAAGGAAAACATAAGAAATTTGTGATTTATGGTGCCATGATACTAAAATTTTTTGAAAGTCATTTATATACATGCCTCCATGTATTTTAGAGTAGCTGGTTATTTCCAATATGTTTTAATGTATAGGATTATTCATCCTGATGTGCAAGTGAATGTCAAGAAACCCTTATTCTTTCTGGTAGCTCTCACTAATGTAGAAAGAATCAATCAGTAGCACTCACTTAATTCCTCATCTAACAGACTGTTTACCATGGAATGTTTGTGATGTTGCCTGTCAGTTCTCATTACCTTTAGATCAGCAGAATTTCAAGAATGGCACTGCCAGAAGCAGCTGACTTTGACAATAGAAGTGCATTTAATAGAGCACTCTTATGTGTAAGTTAGCCATTTCACAGAAGACATAATAAATTATGTTAACATTTAGAGACAATTAAAGCTAGGCAACCTCTAGGCTTCTGTGGTTTAGACTAGATTTGACCAAAGATAATGAGCATTTAGTATCAAGCAAGCCTCAAATGTTATCAAATGTTATATTCTGAGAGAAAAATATGCTTGTGGTTTAAAAATATGACATACCTTTTCTTTTAAATTTTCTTTAAACCCCAGCAATAAAAATATGATTTTTCTTTGAATACATTCTATCTGCTAGATGCTAAGGTCTAATCATGCTATCTACACTACTTTTTAGTCAAGATAGATACTTTATTGTGCAGAAATTTTGCATTTCTCTCTTCACTGTTGTCTTCTATTTTTAAAATGGTTTGTCACTGGAAAGATCCTCTCACATCATGCTCTTCTTTACATAAAATATTTTAACTTCTTGGAAGTTCATATACATTATTTAAAAAAATTTAGTTTTCCAAAGTATTAATATTTTTTGAGAAAAGTTGCAGACCACTTACACCAGAGCTACACAATGAGATCTGTGTCAAAGTAGAAGCCTTAAGTGTCTGTTGAGTTAGCAGGGTAATTCTTGCATAAATGCTCTGTTAAATGGCTATTCCTGAGGGTAACTATTGTTGCAGAGACCATCTGCACACTCTCTGGTGTGTGTCAACCAAGACTGAGAGCACATTACCTATATAGTGGCTTAAATATGGGAATTTCGGGTTCCTGAGTCACTCCAGCAAATCGACTTATGCCAGTCTTTGTCAACATTTTTGCCTGTTTTTATTAATAATGCTTTGTTTATACCATCCTCCCTTGCATTTAAATTTTTTGTGACTATGCACTTATTAATTAAATGTTGGTAGTCTTTTGCAAAATGTGATGCAGTGGTAGAAGTTAAGAGATAAATGTTACTTGCAAATTTTTGGAAAAGTAATATGAAATTAGTGATGTCAGAAAAGAACCAACTTACACCTTGAGGAGATATTAATGACCCATTTAGTTATTAAATATGAGAGCCACTGAAACCAGTATCACAACTGTACTTATACAAGGAATTACTTGTTTTATTTTCCAGGTGGTTTACTTCTCATTATACTGAAATTTCACCCAGATGTTTCTTTGTCTACAAGTAACTTTCTTTTACTTTTTTGATTCCAAGTATGTTATAGAAGTAAAATAAATTCTGAGAATTTATACCCTTGCTTAAAAAAGAAAAAAAATCATAAAGAACTCTTCTGAAATTTTCTATCAGCTTATGGGGCATGCACACTGCAGAACAGAGGCTAACCAGTAGTTATCTGACAGATTACTCCAATAGCACACAGTTTAGAGTACTCTGGTGAAGTGTAGTATACTTGTTGGGTTGGCTTTCAAATAACCTGGGACTACCAAAATTGAAGCACTCTAAGTAACTGCTTTGCAAAGTGGTTCTGGATGTAACTGAAAGTGAGTTTATGACCACGGTCTCGTGATTTTAATGGGTTTTGGATTTTGCATTTTTTCCTTAGGAAGGCATTTCATGCAATTCAGCAGGTGATTAACATCTGCATTGTGCATCTTGTGGGTTTCCCTTTTATTATAATTTTCATTTACCATTATTACTGTATTTTTACATTATTTTTCGTTATTAAAATGTTCTTATCTCAGTCTACAGGTTTTACATTGATTCTCCTCTCCATTCTGCCAGGGTGGCAGGGAGAGAGGGGTGTTAAGCAAGTGGCTACATTGAATTTAATTTCCAGCTCAACTTAAATCATTACATGGTCATATAAAGAAATACAAACCTGAAGTTGGTGAAAGTTGATTTTATGGATAGCAGAACAAAGAAATAGGATATAACATGCATTTCTGACATATAATGGTCAGTAAATTGCTTGTCCTAGAAACATGAAAAAGCATAAAAGCTGTGTTTATTATGAAAGGCCCAGGTTTACAGCAACACTATAACATGTTCCCACCAATATCTAATAATTGAATGCACATACTGTTGCTCTATATCTAACAAACTAGATTCCAGGCAATCTGTCTTGATTTTTGCAGAAAATACACCTGGATCATTTATAATAAAAAAAATAGACAGGAAAGCATATTTTTAATGAAGATTTTAATAAACTTTCAAACAGATAAATGCAGTACCATTAGTACAAACAAAGAAGGTAGCAATGCTAAACACATTCAGTGCTGCAGTAGAATAATGCTTATACAAAAGCCTATCTATCTTTACTGTTGTCTCCTGTTCTGAGTATTTTGCTATCACAAAACAACATAAATTTTGCAACAAATAACCACTTAGATTACCTTGTGCCCTATGTGATATTTCACTGTAAAAGTGCAGAGTGTGATATGTGATCATCTCTGAAAGAATACAGTCCTTAATATATTTGTGAATATGCTTATTTAAGTACTTTGTGCCTTATGTGATGTTTCACTGTAAAAGTGCAGGGTGTGATATGTGATCATCACTGAAAGAATACAGTCCCTAATATATTTGTGAATATGCTTATTTAACATGAATAGGAATATCCTATTTCTATCTAGTCCTATAGAAATGGCACTGAGATATGTTTAGATATTTTACATATATAAACTCCTGAGCTGTGTACAGCTGTTTGCAGCACTGCTGGTATATTCTTGCTTAGATGACCTTGAGTAGACAATTACTTCAAACCATTAAAACTATTTGGAGAGAGAAAAGCACTTCCATTCATGACAAGCAATAACTTGGACAGAAACATTAACTGAAAGAGTCAAATAGAGCCTGCCAACAGATTGCCAGATGTCCAGATTAGTTAAAATGTGACGACAAAACCTAGATATATTCTGTCAGCCAAATCCTGGGGTCAAAGCCATTTCCCTTGGAAAATAGAATTTCACATTCAAAGGTAATAATCTCTCAATCCTGGTACTGTTTCTTTGCAGATGTGTTTTTGTGTAGAGCTACAGCAGCCTAAATCTCTGTTTAAATTGCTTGGAATAGTAAAAATGAGAGAAATCCTTAACTGCAATAAAAGTAACGACTCTGCAGACGGTCAATGTAACAGTAAAATAGAAAAGGCATATTTAGGCCACTCTTACATATGTATACTTAAACCTTTCTCATCTGCTTTTGATGCTGATCAGTGAGACACAGCTATTTTCACAGCACAATTTCCAGCCATTGCAGGTAGTAGCCAACTATACTGTGAAGCAATCTGAATTTCATCTCTGTTGCCTAGGATGGCTCAAGAATTGAAATGAATGTTGAGACCAATAAACTCTGAGATAATGGTGTATTTCTGAGAGCCTGAAATATTCTTCCCAACTTAGAAAATGCTGGGTCAGGTTTTTAAATGCAAGTGTATGTTTTAATAATGGGGAAAGCAGCAAATTAATTAATAACATCAAAGGAAACAAAGAATGCTGCGTGGAATATTAGCTAAAGGCTCCAGTCACCTCAAAAAGGGTAGAGGGGTGTCACAGTGTGCTCACAAGTGCATGCTCATTTCTTTGTCTTGGTCTAGAAAAATCACTTCAGTGGAGAATATTTTTGACTGTATCAAAGAAGAAAATACTGCTTGAATCCTGTAAAAGTTTGAATAACAAACTTCAATAAGATTAGAATAGTCATACCAGAATTGTCTGTCTGTCCCAAAGCACGTCTTCAAGAGGACAGCAGAAAGTGCTTGAGAAAGGAGAAGAATAAGGCAAGTGTGTGTCGACTTCTCACTTCCTTCAAATACCTTTCCAGATGCTCTTTGTGGCCGTGAGACTTTCAGAACGACATGAGTGGTATTCTTTGTTTAATACTTTCCAATTTTACATTGTCAGTTATGCCTGCATAGCAATCCTTGATGAAAAGAAAATTGTTCAAGGTATCTAAAGAATGTGTATATGATTTTGTCCCTTCCTAAACATATGTCACTTGGCAGTGGTTGCATCATATTTTAATTTCCATAAAATCCCCCCAGAAAC
>NW_005054616.1:112494-129290 GCF_000277835.1 Geospiza fortis
CATGTGTTTGTTGTATAATTAATTTTTAGAATCACAGAATATCCTGATTTGGAAGGAACTTCCAGGGATCATCAAAGTCCAGCTGCTGGCCCTGCACTGAACAGTCCCAAGAATCACATAATGCGCCTGAGTGTTGCCCAAGTGCTGCGTGAACATGTCAGGCTTGGTGCTGTGACCACTTCCATGGGGAGCCTGCTGCAATGCCTGACCACCCTCCAGATAAAGGACTTTTTCCTAATATCAAACCTAAATCTCACCAGGCACAGTTCCCTGCCATTCCCTTGTGTCATATCTCTGTTCACCAAAGAGGTTTATGCCTTCCCTGCCACTTCCCCTGGAATCTTTAGACCATGATGGGCTCTCCCCTCAGTGTCTCTTCAAGCCAAGTTACCTCACACACAAGAGCTGTTCCTTACGCAGCACCTGCACCTCATATAATTTCCTACTCCTCAGGCACCTGCAAGAAGGTAGGTACAGTTTGATCTTTTTGATACATTTCTTCTGGTCAAAATGGCATGTAAGCATCCTTAATTTTCATTACATTTGTATGATAATCACTCCCTGCACATATTGGCACTTTTGTTAGTGTGAAAATGTTCTCCCAAGTGTTTTCACGAGGTTGACAACTCTCCAGAGACACTGCCTAGGTATTCAGGATTGTAAAGCTATATTAACTATGGGCTGAATTTTCAGTTCTAGCCTCAGTCTCCATTTTAAAATTTACCAAAGTATTCAGTAGAAGAGGCTGAAATTCCAAGATGGGAAAAAAATAGTATTTTCATATATACATGAAGCGAATATACTTCATGTATATTCACTTCCATTATGATGTGAAGCTTCCTAATGTGTTCAATTTTGTAGTAGGTATTCTGGAAAGATGGGGGAGTTTTCTATAGGACAGTCTATGATTTGTTTTGGCACAATCCAATTTGTCATTTATGGTTTAACCTGTTCATCTTGTATTTCTTTTTTCCCTTCCTGCTGGAAATATAAAACTACTAGAGAGGAAAGGCATTAAAGATTTGCTTAAGAAGATCAATTGCACTTTGATGCACTTCCTTTGCTCATTAAATTGAAAGTTCGCATTTTATCAGTTTGACATATGCATAAAAATGAGGTATTCAAAAAAACAAATAAGAAAACCCAAAAGCTCATAGAAGCATCACACTTCTTTTTCACAAGGGTAGACAAAAAGTAGCAATAGCAAATTTTTTTCCCATGACAGAATATGTGGCAGATTAATGATTGTTATTTGAATCTGCATTTTAGTTCATTTTCCTTCAGGACAAAAGTTAATAGGATATTGATGCCATTTGAACTCAGAACTACATGTTCTGTAAACAAAGATTGTGTAAATTCTAATAGGTCATTTTGCCACCTGATCTCTGTACCCTCAAAATGTGGGTACATTTCCTGAGAACTGTTATGGAAAATGGAAATATCTAAGAAATATACATGCACTACTGCATGCTTTTTCCTCTTCCCAAAGATGGAATTTCACTCCCTTGTTTAGAGAAACTCTGCCTCAGGTTCTGTAAGGATTTAAGTTTAACAGTATGTTATACTTAATATGGCATTTCTTTAGTAGATGTTGAGTTTTTGAGCTTATTTAACTTATTTTTCAAGTGGACTACTTCATTATAAAAATATTGCTGTTCAGCCAACCAGAGTGTCAAGATGACAACTAGCTAGTTAGTTGGTCCTTTCTTTCTTGGAAAAGACTAAAACTGAAAAATCAAACAAGCAAACCCAAAATATATATATTCTTATATAATACAGAGTTGTATTTTAATTAATAAATATCCAGGTTCTGGATATTGGATCACAGGGTCTTCATTTGCAGGGCATATTATTGTCCCTCTGGCAGTCAATACATAGGATAAATTACTACTAGTTGCCTGTAACTTTTTATGCTCTTAACTTTGGGTTTGTTCTGTGCAGTTAAAAACAAGTCAAATGACTCTATTATTTTCAGTGACCTAATTTACAGAATGAATTATTATGCTATATGAAAATAAAGATTTTATCTGTAAAAAAAAAAAAAAAAGATATTTCCTTTATTTTAAATACTGGCTTCATTTTTTTTAGCTGAATATGATTTAGCAAAACTATAATACTTTTTCAAAGCATAGAAAAGTTCATTGATTCGATTTGAAAAAGTCCTAACTGTGGTGTATATGAGATCCTATTAAGAAAAAATCCCTACTAAATTTTTACAACTAAGAAAAAAATCACCTTTTAGCCCTTTCCAAAAGGGCTTCCATTAATGCTTCCTTTACTCTCTTGTATGTGTCTTTATTTGGTTTGTTATTATCTCAATCAAAATCAGTTTAAGAAAAAGTCCTACTCTGTTAATAAGTTTCTTTATTTTTTCAAGTGCTTGCAATCCTAAACCACATTATTACTTTAACAAATCTTATTTTTCTGAGTTTGTACATCTCATTGGAGAACTTTATTATCACATTATATAGTAAAGAAAATATAGTATAAGTGCAAGCCACTGCACTGTCATTTATTGCAAAACACTTTCTCACATATTTAAGATTCATTGATTTTTCCAGAACTCAAGAGTGCCATTTCCAGTCCTGTTGACTTTGTGGGTCACAGATTCATGTGCCTTTTATTATCCATATATTAAAATAAAAAACTTATAAATATATTTTATATACATGTCTTGTGGCCCCATGATGGCTGATATAGGCTATCCCTGCAATAATATTGCTTATTTATGCTGTACCCAGGGAAGGACTCGGTGCAAAAGAAAACTGGAAGAAAAATAATAAATCATGGAATTGTTTGAGAATAGAATTCTTTGGCATAGCTCACCATCTTCCTGCTGTGCCAAATCAGGAAACACCTCAAAAAAAAAACAAAACACCAAAACACAAAAAAACAAAACAAACAAAAATTCCCAACATACAAGCAAACAAACAACTCCAAACAAACCATATGTCAATGCAAATAAAGAATACAGGAATGTTACTCTTTCAAGATAACACATTTTAAGATTTTTTGAAAAGTGAAATTCAGAGCTTGAAATTATAAATGCAGTTGCTTAGTGTTTAGAGGTGAAGAATAGAACAAAAATTAGTAATGGTGATGTCAGAATGCAAAGTTGCAGGTTTAGTCCTTTAGAAAGAAGTGTAAAAAGGATTAAATGATGATATAAAGTGATTTAGCTGCTGATTCACTGAGTATAAACAAAAAACAAGTCAGCTAAATCAGTTTTGTGGGGATCTCAAGAACACTACTGGGATGACAGAGACTGGAACACGAGCTTAGGCCTGCTTAGAGATCAGACCTAGTGATTTTCACATTCCTAGTTGCTTCTATTTTTCCACAGGATTTTTCTGTTTTGTCTCAAACCTTGTGAAAACCCAGTGAATTTTAATTCCTTGAGCTAATGGATGGTGCATAACGGAAACAGTTTTTGATTGTACTAGGGAGTCATAAAATACCTAAATTCAACATGGTGATTCATAATTGCTGCAGGAAGGTTCTTAGCTGCCTGTGAGAAGTATTGAAACACTTCTGGCCCAAAGGCAGTAGGACACAATGCTCTAGGAAGTTATCAGTTGGTAGTTTCTCAGACTATCTCTGGTAATGCCTGCACAAACACAGGAACAGGCTAGAAGTACTTCTCAGTTTCATTTTCCTCAACATACAGAAATATTTAATTGATAATTTATCCTGGAAGTAGGTTGGTGTCTTTAGGAGAGATGAATACATACAGGTCAGGAAAACTTACCCATCCTCCCTGCCTTCACTGACCCAAGGCATGAGAAGGCACAAAGTGACACAAAGGCTGCTGAAATAATTATTTTTCTTGCTTGTAAAAGCTTGGTAGCTACAAAATGAATGCATTTCAGTCACCCTCCCCAAAACAGTTATCTGCTTTTTGGACGACCACATATTATCAATTAGTCTACAAAAAAAACCCAAACAATCCTTTCCCCTTCATAAATTGTGCCCAGTATTTAAATAATCTGAAAATATTTTTTTAAGATTGTTTAATTTAAATTATCATTAGTGCTTGCATTTTATTTATGACAATATGTTTATAATGTGTTAAAAATGGCATTTTTAAGGGAAGATAATTAGGTTATCTCTCTGGTTTATAGTACTCTATATTATGGAGTGGTTGATCATTTCAAAATGAACTAGCAACATGTTTTTCAATATTTTTTACTTTGTTGCTTTTTGTTGTTTTTTTGAATAGGACTGACAGTGCCTTAGCAAATTTATGCAAAAACTGCTCTGTCTGATAACTAAGACACTAATGAGCTCATTCAGCACTGCAGATGGTAAAGGACACCTTTTGGCTAACATTGCTTCCCATATTATACTAGAGTAGGGGGACAAAAAAAGAGCAAGGCTCTCTCTATATTTTGATTACACTTTCAGCATGTGCAGATCCCTTAAAGACTCAGGAGTTGCAGTTTAAAAAATACCCTTATTTCAATTATTCCTCCTTTTGAGAAAATAAATAGCTTTTTGCATTGCTACTAACATTCTTGATTTAACCAGGTTGCACAAAAAAAATATTATGTTTATATAGATTTATCTCTTAAAAAATAAATAGAATTTGTCTCTTTTAAATGGAAAATCTGAACTAAAACCTGATGTGGTACTTCAATCCAAGGAATAGACATCTATAATGAGTCTTTGTTTAACCCTATTAGGTAGAGACAAATTTATCCTAAATTGTTTTGTTTAAAATTAACTTGACACTGGCAAAGAGCACAAAACTAATCTCATTCAGTTCACTTTGTATCTCCTTATATATTCAGCATAAATCCCATGAAATTTTGATGCCAGTGAATTTCTTTATTTTGTTTAACCATGATGTGATCAAAATCCATCTTATTTTGATTTATTTTAATTACTAGCTCTGAGCAGATGCATCTATGAAATCTCTGGTGAAATTTCCTTTTTCTAATTTGTGCACAGATTAGATTTTACTTCTTAAGACAAGAATATTGCAACTTGCTAGTTTTGTTTTATATTTCTTTTATTTGGAATCTGGTATTCTATCCAGACAAAGATGGGTGCAAAAGGTTAGTGATACCCATGGGGCAGACTTTGCATAGAACTCATGGAATGATTTCAGAATAAATCCATTGAGTTCATGTATTTGGTTGAATTTTTTAAGTCCAGGGGTTATCTTCTCAGGCAGCTCCCTCTTTCCAAGGTTCAGGGGTGGACCTCAGCTGTCTGTCAGACCCCTACTCAACTGCTTTCTCATTTGCCCTCATTAGCAGAACAAGGGGAGAAAATAATATGAAAAATTCATGGCTTGAGATAAAGGCACTTTACTATGTAAAGTAAACATTGTGTGCAGAAACAAAGCTAAAAGAGGAATTATTTATGGACAGGTGTTGACATGTCCTGGGAAGCAGGTTCTGTGTATGCACATGGGTTGCTTTGGATGACAAATACCATTACCTCAAATGCTCACACTCCTCCTCATTTCCTTCAACTTTTATTGCTGAGTGAGACATCATATGATTTGGGACATCCTTTAGGTCAGTTGGGGTCAACTGTCCCAGTTGTGTCACCTCCACACATCCAGCCTACCAGCCATCAGGGTAGGGGCTGCAGGGAAAGCCTTGATGCTGAGACCCAGCTCAGCAATAGCCAAACACTGGTGTGGTACCAGCTCAGGTTTGGCCACAAAGGTGAAGCACAGCACTGTGTAGGAAAGTTAACTCCATGCCACCAGACTCAGTGCACCAAGGAATGCTGATACATATTATTCATGTGTTGCATTCATACGCTCAACCTTTGTGAGATGTCCTCTATATTGATTTCAAGTTCAAATGAATTTCAAACTGAGGTTGCAAAACGGAAAAAGCTTCAGGGGATAAATTTGTGCAGTAAAATATTAAGCTTTACTTAATTAGATGCATTAATGATCAGGCTTTTTGTAAAAAAGCAGTAGGGATTGTTTTGCTAATTTTCATCACACAAACAAAATGCCAAAGATCTTGGAAACAATTCAGAGGAGAACTTATTAGGGGAAAATGAAAAACATTAAAGGAGTACAAGGAGGGTGGAAGAATTAAAAAGAAAAAAAGTTATTGCCTGCTTACTGGCAGTCTTATTTATTTTTTGGATTTTGCATTTTAATTTAATTATTATAATCCCATTTGAAGTGCAGCATTTTACATGAAAAAAAATGTCCTAATGACTGAGCTTTAAAGAGAGAGAAGGGAAGGAATTAAACTAAATTGTATTACTGAAGGTTTAGTGTTGTAAGTTTACTGGCTTTCCAGTGAGCTAAATAATAAGATTAATATTTAATTAATACACAATTTAATTAATACACATTAAGGAACAAGTAGCTGCTTGTCACTTGGCGGTTGTGTCTGTATTCAATGTACTTAATTTTTTTTCTTTCCTCATTGAAAAGATGGAGTGAAAACAGGCCTCTGTTACAATGTTAAAGTGGCTGATTCTTGAGAAGACACTGCCCTGGTGGAGGCATTTTTTCAGCCTCAATAGTGTTCAGGATCAAGAGACACATCTACCAACTGATTTTTTGCTTCTCACCTTATTGAATGCAACACATGCCAACAGACTTTTGTTTTACTCTCTATTCACAGTGTAGAGCAGCAATGGCTCAGATTGATTTTGTGTTTCCTGAAACAAGGGAATGTATGGATGTTCTTGTATACATGACCACTTACTTGCTTTAAAGTTTTGTTCTGAGGTAGTTATTTCTTACACATAGGAATGTGGTGGTTAATGTATCTTTCTACAAAAATTCAGTTTCTCGTAAAATGTATTTTAATGGCAGAAGTGAATGAAAAACTTAAGGTCCTTTGAAAATTCAAACATTCAAAAATTATCCTCCTAGGAACAGGAAATTTAATTTACAGATCTCAGTTTTTAAATGGAACTGTAGAAAATCTCCACAATCTGTAATCATTATTTTTGTATTTGTTTAAAATGCATCTGTTTAAAAACTGTTTTCTAAAACCAGAGCAATTAGATTACTCTTTAATGAAAGCTTAGATTTGTATCTAATTTCCCAGAATCAAAATGCACAATAGGTAAAACAAGAAAATAGTCTTAACCTGAGAACTCATAATAAAATTATGAGACAGACTTTTGAAGAATACTTCCTAATGTTGGTTCCTGGGGTTTTTCCCTCAGAATGGTTTCAACAAAGGACACCCAAATTCATCCAGGGGCTGTCAAGTTCTCTTTGAAAAATACTACAATCAGTCATGCATAATGTTCCAGTTAATATTAGAATCAGAGGAGACAAGGATGGAACCACCTTAATCAGAGGCTTAATATTGAGTAACTCATGGTAACGTATTTTCCAGTATTATAGCTAGATTAAATATTGCAATATTAAATTGTACTCAAATAATATCAAAGCAGAGGAGTTGAGAATATTGTGTAAAGGTGTATAAATAATGCAAAATGCCAAAAAATGAATGAATGTTGTTCATTATTGCCTGTAATATTTTGGAATTCCTAAGTGACATACAAGAAGAATTACTTGTTCAAATTAGTAATACAATATAAACATCAGCTTAGAAAAAGCCAAATCTTTCAGAACTGTCCTGGAAATATAAAACTTTGTCTCTGACTAATCTGACCTATTTTTATCTGTCACATGTTCAGAAAGGTGTTCCTTTCCTGGAAAAATAAAACAAAACCAAAACCAGAAATTATCAAAAAAGTTAAATATTACAGTATCTCAGTATCTCTCCCTCTTGGAAATGTTTTTTAAAAATATTCCCAGTGCTAGGCATCTACATTATTAGTGTCTTGAGTATTTTTGACTTGTTCTCCGTCTGCAAATACTTAGTTTCACACTATGGTTCACACTATGGTATTTCATTCAGCAATTTGTAAAGCTGCAGATGATGTAACACTAATTTAGGGACAAGGGAAGGGAAAAAGAGGTAACAATCTAAATCTGTGCTTTTAAAATCAAGAGCCTTCTTTCTTTTTCACCTTCTGAATATGACCACGCTGATGGCAGAGCCTTATGATTTCCATAGCACAGGAAAGCAGCATGCAATGGGTAATGCACAGGCATTAGTGCTGGGATGCACTCAAATCCTGTGTCATCACGGTGACAATCTTCAGAGCTGTCTTGTACAGGTCAGCATAAAAGGATATGACATAATTTTTCCAGTCATGAGAAGAGCTTAACACCAGTGTTTAAAGTTCTAATGGTTGAAAAGATGCAACTTCTGAAACAGCACTCCTGAAGGGAAGTTATAAAGGGTCTCCATTCACCATTGCTGGGAGACATGTACTGTCAAGGTATTAGTGGTCTAGGGTCTTCAGTGAGACACGAGCAGTTGTGGGTTGCTATAAGGTTGTTTATTGCATGAATACATCAGTCTTGAAGGCAAAGAGTTCAGGATGTTAAAGTCCATGAAAAAGCTTTCTGGCACAGAGTTCCAGGTTCTGTGCAGGAACAGCAGCAGCAGGGACCACAGCCTTCCTTCCTTCTTCTGTGTCCTTCTTGTTGTCTTCTCCTTCTTGCTGTTGTGGTTGTTGATGGTCGCGGTTGTGGTGGTCATTGATGATGATTGCACCCATTACAGGGCATTTTATTTATAAAACATCCAATCAGCTAAAAACACAATTTTAAAACATTCTTTCTAAACCATTCTAAACTTGATTCTAATGTGTGAAAGTAGAACAAAAGTAGTGTCAGTCCTTACCTAAAAACTATGTATATAATATTATCTATTTATACAAATGTATTCTCTGTTTTCTTACTTAAAATTTATGTGTAGAAGTTTATCTATCTACATGAAGAGTTCTATTTATTTACACATTTAATTTTATCTGTTTTATGTGAATAATTCTATCTATTCTAGTGGCAAGGTTCTGCTATATTTTTTGTTAAGTCTGGAGCTAAGTTGTTGAACTTTAAACTAGGCCTTAGGGCCTTTACTAGCTAGCACAGTTTCTTAAGGCTCTTAAAATGTATCTCTGCTTACTTAAAACTATAACTTACACTTCTACTTACTTAAAGCTTAAACCTATACTTCAATTTCCTATCTATGTGGCTTAATATATCTTAATTTCCATAAATATCTATAAAAAATTCAACCCCTGCATTCATCTCCCTCTCTGAGGAACTCAGAGAGGCATGCATTCCAACAATATTCTATTTTTTTAGAGATACCTTGAGAGAAATATATTTCCCTAGTCCTTCCAAATTTCACCTCCACAGAGTTCTGTTATCATTACTCTGTTTCTAATATTTTTTATTCACCTTTCTATTTAAAGTATATGTATGAACGCATTCACAGGGTGTCATTTGAGCATTGACATACCATTAAGAAAACTTCATTCATATTCATCTGCATATTCAGTATTTGCTCAGTGTTATGAAGCTGGCAGGAAAGGCACGTATTTCACTGGAGATGAAATTTGGGATCATATTAATTAATTCATCACTATAAATCACTGGAAGAGAGCATGTCTTGTTAGCTTCAGTTGCTCAGATAGCAATCAGTGGCTCATTAGCTTTAAAAATATCAACCTGGTTGAGGTATCATTGCTCTGCACTGTAGACTGATGAGGCACATTAGAACAAATGCTACATGGCACACAGAAAAATTGCTTTTACCCATTATCCCAGCTACATGCACAAAATCATATGGGAAAATCACTGGTAAAGACACTCAGTCAATGACCAAAAAAGCACAGTAACTGACCACAGTTTTTGGCCTTAATTTGCTGCTAAGTGCTACTTAGCCCCAGTCCTACATGCCTTGTGCATGCAATGCTCTGATTTGACCTAATCAAGGGGGTTCAGATTAGTTCAGAAGAAAATAGTTCAGTCCTGTCTATTTTTGATGTTAGTGAAAGATATTTTCACTCATTACTAAAGCTTATTTTTATTATATGAGATGCAGAAAATTAACCAAAAATTCAATAATAATACATAGTTGTAAAACAAAAATTTAAAAAGCATATATACTTAAAAACATTTTTGAAGTGTGAACAATAGTATCTTCAATGTTAAATGAGTCTCTTGTAATTAATATGGTCACATAGATGTAAGCATTAGCTGGTTTGAGCAGCTTTTTGCCCCCCAAAAGGACTACAATTTTACAAAGAGATAATTATTCAGTCGTTTCTGCAGAGGTTTTCAGGTTTCCAAATAAATTGAAAGGGAAGAGCACAAGTAGAGTTAAGTAGGGGCTCGGCATACATAAAAGGTACTCTGAAGTGTCAGTATGCTCAGCCAAACACAATAGATGTAGTTTCTGAAAGACACAATTATGCCAAGTCTGCAAGGGTAGACATGAGAGCAACAAGTCTTCACTAGTTTCTCAACACTGAGCATCAAGTCGATTTTAACAGCAAACATGTAAAAGAAGCATACACTTGTAAATTCGGGGGGTTTTACACAGTGGAAGATGTAATTAAATGTCTATCTCTGTTCTCACAATTTGCTGACTTGTCAAGCCACAAACTAAGAATGTTTTCTGAGCCTCTACCTCCTGTTTCTTCATGTAGTACCTGGACTGAAAGGCAGCCTGGAGCATGTCATTTGCAACAGAGGAAAAAGAAAGCAGCAGAAATAGAATCTCTGGGAGCAACTTGGTACTGTACACATGTGTGAGTGACATAGCGTACCCTCAGGCTCAGCCATCAGAAAACCCCGTGTACGGTCTCAGCCGTCAATTCCTATCTGCAAAATGTCCTTTAAGGCATGAATTTCTCATGTTACACTTCCATTAACTTAAAGGTCTGTATCTTATAATCAGTATTATTTATACTGTTATCTTTAAGCTGTTATGGATCAATGCTTAATGTTCAAACAATTTTACCAGCGCTATTATAAATTTGAAAACATTCAGTGATTTAAGTAGTCATCTTTGCAGTGAAAATCTTGGTGCATCTAGTCTTAGAGAAACATTGAAATTTTTCAAGGTAATTATGGCTTATATTTAACAGCTTAAACTGCTTTTCAAATTAAACGTAAAGCCACCATCATCAAAACAGATATATCTGCTGACCTGTCGTAGAATGCATGCCAGCAGACTATCACTACTCATTCTTAATTATTAGATTGATTTTAATTACTAAAATAGAGAATCAATTTCTTTTATAAGTGGCAGTGTGTGATGGCATCCAGAGCAGTTTCTAAGAAAAATTGTGAGTCATGGATATTCACATATAGGTTAGTTCTTTCTCTTCTGATTGCATTTTAAAAATTCTAAATGTGTTTTATTTTGATTAGCTCAATTTGGTGGTGTGCTTCTTTGATTCCAAATATTCAACACCGACCTGGGAAAGCTGAACATAAAAAATGTCTGGGTTAACCTTCTGCAAGGTCAGAGTGCAGGCTGAATGGAGAGTGACAGAGACCTTCAGTTTAATGCTTCATGCAAAAGCTGACCTTTTCCTTCTGTAATTCTTTGTTTCCCTATTTCACTATCAGACTAACAGTACTGGCCATTTTTCTCCTAGACTGCAGCCTGGCTTTGGATGAAGAGAGACACCTGACACTCTTGCTCTTTCTTCTGAGGATTTTTCAATCTGTAATCACGGCACTGGATGTCACACAACTTTCAGGAATGCTACTCTTACTGGCAAAGACTGTCTGTTCTGTGCTTCAGAAAATGTCCATTTGTGTCTAACACTATACTTCCCACGTGATGTGAACCCAGCCTTTACAAGAAATGTGAGAGAAGTGAAACCAAGAGCCTTGCAATGATCCCACACCACTGGAAGCATAGGGATCCCAGCAAGTAGTGGCACCTACCACCTCAATTACTAAAAAATATATGTAACTTTTCTTTGGGTAGCTAGAGTGCTTTAGTTTGAGTACTTTGATGTGATTTATGCTTTGAAATGCAGCTCACAATTTTCATGTCATTGCTATATCTGCCAACTAGAGAAGAGATGATTAAAAAAGTGGAAGAAGAAATGTAGATTAATCCTACTTGGACAGCTTTGAAGTGTAGCTTTTATCTGAATGTTTTTGAAAGATATTGTATCTTACCCCGATTTGGGAAAAAAAATTACTATTGTGAAGGCACAAAAAGCTCATCTCCCATGCAGAAAAAGGAAGGCAGAGGGCAGTAGGGGAGGCCCAGTGCCCCAGTCAGAGACACGAGCCCCTGCCCTGCCCCCCCTCCTCCCAGGGATATCTTGGTGAGCACCATCACCATAGGTCTTGCAGGGTGGGGGTCATTGTTAGATGCAGGAAAAGAGCAACCTAGGGTTGTGCAAGACTTACTGTGGAAGAAATCAAAGGTGGGGAAAGGGTGACATTAAAATCAAATGGGGCTGAGGAGGAGTGAGACAAGGAAAGAAAAAGGATATAAAAGGTGTCAATTGCCTGTAAACACCTTGCAGGTCAGCATGCTGGTCTGGCCATGTCCTGCTCCTAAGCAGGATGGCCTGTCCTGTCTTTTCATTAAATTTCATTAATTCATTAATTAAATTTCACTTCTAGATCCCTTCTGTGCGTTTGGGGTCTGAGTGCAGAAAACTGGAGTCTGCATCTGCTAGCTAGCGAATATCAAGCGGGAATAGCCAGTGAGTAGAGTAAGAGTTTGAGATGGATCCTGGAGAGATCAGAGGGTCTATGGGCTGGCTATTGGAGAGTCAGGAGACTTCAGCCAGCTTCCAGAGTTTGTGCAATCTGAGGATTGATTGTGAGACCATTTGTGCAGGTGTGCATGAGGCAGGGGTGGCTAGGGTATTCCTGCTGGAGAAGTGCCAGCTCTTGAGCCCAGCTGCCTGGGGGATACATGTGTGCATCTGTGCCTGTGTTGATGTGTGCAGAGGTCTCTCCCAGCAGCCAAAGCAGGGTTGCAGCATTGAGGACCTCTGTGTGCAAGTGCCTCCCTGGGAAAACTGGAATCCAAGGACTGACACTGGGCAGAGTGTCTGAGTCTAGTGATGGAGGGATCCACATTGTACATGTTTATAGACATTTCCCCAATAATGAGCCTCCATCTTACCCAGCCAGAGTAAGAGGGATCAGTCCATTGGCCCTGTGTGTGATCATGAGAGAGCTGCATTTTCTGTCTGTGTTGGTCTGTGCTGCCAGCTGTGTGTATGTGCACAGTGTGCATGTGTGCCTACTGGGAGCATGCTCAGCCTTGCTACTGGGTAGACTTGGGGACAAGTAGCAGAAGCTTCACTTCTATCAGGCTATTGGATTTGGCAGCAGCTAATGTTAAATTAGTCTGACATATGTGGTGGAAAAGGATGAATGTGTCAGTAGGAAAATTTCAGGCTTTTCTTTTTCCTGTACCTGTACATTAGACACAAGAAATAAATCTGATATTCTCCACCTGAAAGACTGAGAGTAGCACCTTTGTGAAATCTCTAGGTCCTAATTGGTGAATATGCCTCATGTGATTGCTTGCCACAGCGTAGGGTGCACCTCTAGCAAGCCCAGTGATAGAATCTGGACCTGACTGCAATCAGCAGTAGTACCAAAGTCTCAGAGGAAGCCTGACCTTGGCCCCATTACACTTTTAGAATGTGTGAACATGAAAGTGTCATCCTCTGTACTGAGACTAAATTTGGTAAAACTACTGCTGTATCAGGTTCTATTGCTGCACTTTGCTAAACTAAGTTACTTTGTTTTGCAGTGGAATTATTTGAAATTATAATGATGCAGGAGGTATATGCCTTTCAGTAGGATTATGCACAATGTTATGCCAGTTAATATGTTTAACTAGTGTTAGATGGATGGTGTCCTAATGAGATGTTCATGCATCTGCCTTTTTTCTGTCTACTCATATGTATTTTTTTACAGAACTATTCTTAATGTTGTCCTTTATTCTTCATGTAAGACACAGATTTTGTTTCCTGCCCACAAACACACTCTCAAGACACATGAATCCAGTAGGCTAAAAGAGGGAGATTCAGGGATTTGTATATTCAGGTTGAATGAAGATTTCTGTGAAATATGCCTGTTTCATTAGTCATAGAAGACCAGAGGTGCAGTGATACATTATCATGACATGTAGTTATTCTTTATGATGCTGTCACATCCCCTTTTCCAACTACATTTGGCAAAGAGAAGCAAGAAATATGGGTGTGAATATAATCTCAAATCCTTGCCATTTTATCATCTACATCATATTAGAATTTCTTTAAAGCCAGGCCACGATCTGTAACTTATCAGACATAAAAAGAAAAACTAGTCTAAATATATAAAAGATGAGTAAATAAAAAATAACCTCTGAAAATGAAGCCAAACTATATTAAAAATCCGCTGATTAATAGACTTTAAAATATATGCAATGATTTGCATTAAGTAAGCTTTTTAAACTTAAGTAAAAAAGTATGGTAGATAAAAACAGAAAATGAAATGTGTGGTAGAAAGAAAACAGAGCCATCTGCCTGCTTACTGATGTGAAATAAGCACTTAGAGAATTAAATGGAATATAACCATTTACCATTTTTGCTGGACTTTAAGCACTTTGAATCAGGCTTTTTTCCCTGAGTTCCAGTGGCATCTAATGATATTTTTAGAACTTTTCTAGCTGGACTAAAAATTATGCTTAGGTGGTGGTTTATACAGGAATCTTTATTCCTCTCTAGACAGTGAAATTCGATTTACAGGAAAAATACAGGGAATAATTCCAATGCCCAATTAACTAATTATTCCATCAGGTCAGCATTACTATTATATCCCATGCATTTCATGTAGGAGAAATAATTACCATCCCAACAAAAAAGTGCTGTTTCTTTAATCACAAGTGTTTATAGTTAAACTTCCCTTTAAAAAGGTACCTATGAGAACTAAGATCCATAATCACCACTCTATTACTTCCAAATTAGGGACATCTAATACTGGCACACTGTAGGTCAGCATTAGGTGTGTAAATTGTATCACACCACCTAAATTTAGACCTCTGCAACAGCAGAGATCTGTATGGGAGACAGTTGTCCAAACTCCCTTTATAGACAGAGCAATATAAGAGTGCTTCTAGAGTGATTCATCTGGCCTATTTTAGCTGTCAACCTTGGGAGGAGATGAATCACAGTTTGGAAATACTTATTTGTTTCCAGTGACTATAAAGAGAGTTTCTATAATTAGCTCAGATGTGGATGTCTACACTGTAAATGTACAAAATTTGAAGTGATGAAGCACACCTCGAGTCCGGTAATGAGGAGTATCTTCCTTCCTGAACTGTCCTGTTAAAATCATTGGCAAAGAATAAGACAAAAGTACTAATTTGCAGATGCTTTTTTTTCTACAAGATTTGCAGGATCTATAAAAATTTTGAATAAATGTACTAAAGGTTCAGGAAGTAGGGGAAAAAAACCCTAAGTGCAGTTTCAGGGAAACTAGGGAAATCATGGTAAATAAACAAAGAGTTCTATTGAAAGTGGAATTAATGAAGCTTAGGTTCCTATGGATTTGTGTTTCATGCTTGATTTATTTTGTAAGTGAATTTTAATACAGCTGCTGTTGAAACTCACTTCTTATTAGACATCCAAGATTCTTCAGAGGTGAGAACCATCCTGACTATGTCAGCCAGAGGAAAACCTCCAATGAGAAAACAGGCATTATTGACTCTGGCACAACCATGCTGTAAAAAAGCCTTTGATTCTCTGGTGCCTAGCAAGACATACATATCCTTTGTCCAAGTGTTCTCTCAGTTTTGTTCAAGTGATCTCGTTTCCTTACCTAGGCAGCTACAAACATGAAATGTCTGGGGATTTTGAGAACTCTTCTGCTCTATCAAGTTTAACTAAAATTTGCCAGAGGATATTCATCAAAAGTAATTGGGATAAACTAACAGAAATATGTAGGGTTTTGCACTGATGCACTTGTGCATTTACATGGGAAATAAAGGGAAAAAGTAGGATGTAATTTGTTTAGGCCATTATAAAGATCCTTTCAGAAATCTAATTGCTGAGGACTTCAGATTTTACATCTTTTTTGGGAGGTCCCCTCAGTCATTTTATGCCTCTTAAAAACATTCTAAGGTGAACAGTTCAGCACTAACAAAGCAAAGTGCCACATGTTGCTCTTTAGATGTCTTATATCAAAGTTGTGACATAACCTGACCCAAGATGTTGATCTACATGTAAAATATTTAACTACTTGACTGCACAAAGGTATGTGAGAAAATGTCTTTCTTCCATAATTGTGCTGTTCTCAAATTAAAATAATTTTCCCACCCAACTTCCAATGGTTCGTCTTTTGAGAATTCAGATATGTATTTGAAATTTGGGGGTTTTTTTAATATTTACAAGCTGTTTCCACTGCATCTCATTTCATTAACTGCTGGAGAACAGAAATTGATCCATTTTGTCATGGTTTATTCAGTGGTTCTGAGAAAACAGGCTGAATGTAATTTTTTCTCCTCTTCACAGCTCCTTATTCTCCCATTTCTTTATCAGAGAAATGGCATGTGTGACACAATGGTATTTGTGATAGTCTAATTACTGGCATAAATTCAGGATGAAGCTGTTACTGCATGCTGCAGCTCTCAGCCTCTGTCAGACTCTATGACAGTGTATACGATAGACTCCAAACCACAGGAAATCTCAGGCATCTATCAGTGCACCTAGATAATTTCACCACCTTCCTCACTAGGGTAGTACAGCAGTTAGAGTGAAGCAGCAGGGCAAGAAACAGCCCAGAGATGGATGCACTGAGCAGATTGCTCTCTTGCGATGCACTGAAAGGGAAAAAATTTTGAACAAGGAAGTCTGAATCTTGCAAAAGCAGGATGTGGCAAAGTAAATAATTGCCCTTGAAGCTATGCTTATATAAAATGTTATGATTACTGTATTTGCATGAACTATGTAAAAGTAGT
>NW_005054616.1:129327-207958 GCF_000277835.1 Geospiza fortis
TTTGATCTTATATAAACTAACAGAAGGGTCTATAGCATTTGGAAGAAAGTCACTTTACGCACATTGCTGAGGGTGCTGGATATATGTCTCTGGTGACAGGTTCAAAGAATAAAATCAATTTCAACAAATAAAACTCAGTACTTCACAGTCTAAAACCTCTTAGCTATAATGATCCATGCTTATACCACAACAATCAAAACACAAAAGATATATAAATGGAAAGCAAGTGCACATAGGCTGAAGAAAGGAAGACCTTCTGTAAGTGCAACCTACAATCTACCATTTCCCCTGTCCCTTCCTTCATGGGGGCTATATTATTTTTACACCAGAGTGAAAATTATTAATCTTCTTCATATATTTGTTATTACCTTTACGTAACTTACTAGGTTTGGTCTGGAATTTGTTTTGTGTTCTACCTTCAGAGTTCATCAGCTGCTGCCTTCTTTGACACTAGAATTCTGTGCTTTTCATTTTCACTGAAACCCTTATAACAGACTTTACTGAAATGCAATTACTAGATTCTTAGGTTTATGGACCAAGACTGGCACCTTCTGGTGAGTGAATTTAAATTCACTGCACAAATACGATATCCTAACAGACAGTGCTTTTAACAATTTGCTAGTTAGAAGTATTCCAGTATCTTAGACGGTTTTTAAACT
This sequence comes from Geospiza fortis, assembly GCF_000277835.1. NCBI lineage: Eukaryota > Metazoa > Chordata > Aves > Passeriformes > Thraupidae > Geospiza > Geospiza fortis. The sequence continues at coordinate 129,987 of NW_005054616.1, forward strand.
TAGTTTAAATATATAAAGTCATCATATTTTGCAACACATGTACATGAATACAATTATACAAAGATACAGAAGAATTTCCCTATGAGTTTATCACATTATTAATTAATGGTCATCAAATTGAACAAATTATTACATATAAATTGATTTTGATTTTGACACTAGGAAACTGGTGAATATGATGGATTTTTAAAGTATAATGGAAATTATTTGAGCTTATGGAACAAGAGAAATAGGATGTAAACTTGAGAAATTTCATTAGTGTAGAGGTGCACTGGTTCAGGTATTTTTACTGATAAGTTCTAAGACAGTACAGATATGTTTACAAAAGCTGGAACACTGGTCACTGAGGATCACAAAGCAGAGTATATTTTGCACACATTTTGGACTTTGTTTGAACTGGTGCCATGATTAGAGACATTTCTGTTCGCAGATTCTCAGCTACCAACACATCTTAAGATAAACTTTGATATTTAGCTGTCCACACCAGAATAACCCATTAAATCTCCATGACAGCAAACAGAAAGTCTTCTGCAGAGTTATTCTGATAGATTTTTAATATATAAGATACAAATGTCACAAGGAGGAAAAGAATAAACTTTTCTTGTTTTGGGGTCAGACAGCCTAGCTTTTCATGTGCAGCAGCCATTGAAAATGGGAGCAAGACACACAGCTAGTCTCTTTGAAAAGTGGTACATGTTGTCCAACAGAGCATCTTTCTAACATTTCAGACAGAGATTGATTTATGCCCTCTAATCTGCCCCTACAGTGCTATACTATAGGCAGAAGATGGCCTGAATTAAAAATACAAAATATTTGGGGAAATGCTTGCAGGATTCTTAGATATACTTCATTTCTACCTTTTTGTTTATTTGTTTGTTTTATGGTACTGATATTCTTGCATGACCTAGAATGCTAGAAAAGATGCATAGTTAATGTCCATTCACTAACTTGTTAATCAAATTTAAGCTAGCAGTCAAAGGACCTGTCTCACTGCGTTCCTTCTACTCTGAGTTTTGCACTTTCCCCTAGCACCAGTATGAGCAACACACCTTAAAGGCAATTTGTATTAACCCGATTCTGATAATTATGTCACTCTCTAAAACCATTTTATTTTTATCCAATGTGAGTGCCAATTCCACCATTGCTTTTAAACCTCCTGGTAGTTAATTGTACAAAGAAAAGTGTTACCAAGTCCAACACATTATTTCACATAAGTCAAGGAACAGCCATCACTTTGCAATTCATAATGCCTACAGACCAAATTAATCAGCCTAAATGGTTTCACGCCCCATATTCTTATCCCTTTTGTCACCCAGTCCCACTAGATTTCTGCTGAGTTGAATTCCACGCTCACTCAGATGCTCCCTCCCAGCTCCTCACATTGTGCCTGCTCCCCACATCTCCTCCTAACTAGGTCAGAATAGAGAGAGAAAGAAAACAGTACACCAATTTGTAGTTTTTCAGTCTCAGACAGCACCTGGCTGGATGCCATTCACTTCAGGAGTTAGGCAACTTGCTGTCCTTGAAATAATAGCATAAGAGCTGCCAACCAATTGTGCTTGATGGGACATTATCGCTGGATAAATTGCTTTCCTACAGCAGTACCATTCACTTTAAGGATTTACTGCAGATAACTATAATGGGAAAGTTGTGATAGTATAGGGGAAGAAGAGTCTCATAGTTCTAATCTGAAATATTTCTGTTTTACTAACATAAAAATGCTTGATAGAGATCATACCCTGGAGTATGCCATATACTTCAATGTCAAGAACTCTAGTAAAATCAAGCTGTGTTTCTACAGGTGATGAGCTGGGAGACACAATTTTGTCCACTCTCCTCTTTACCTTTGTCTAATTTTTTTTTTATTATTACTGTTATGAAAACTTACATTTTGCGACATGTACACTGTGGAATAGTACCCAAAACTTACTGTATTTCACTATCTTAAGAGTTGTCTACATTTGTTTTTATTTTTGAATTATTATAGACACATCATTCCCAAGAAGGCATCATTTCAATGTGAAAATACAACTTTGCACATCTTTTTGTATGTTTTATTGAGGAAGCTTCTAGAAATCAAAAAAAAAAAGTCTCCAGAAAGATTTCATGTTCTTAGAAGGTGAGTGATAAGATTTGTTTCCTTCCTATACTTTGCTTAAGAACTTTGTGCTGTAACTAGCTGCAGCAAGAAAAGCAGGTTGGTTTATATTTCTTCAAGCAACAGTCATACACAGACCCAGACAAGTTGCTAAGAATTTTTCATAACCAATTAACATTTGTCTTCCTACTTAACAAATGCTTTAACATTCATAATGGGGAAAGTGGGATGTTTTCAAGATCAATATCTGTTTTGAATATTTCAAACAATTAACACACATGCTGGAACACTCTGGCTGCTATGCAGTATCACAATGCTTTTTAAAAATACTAAGAGAAATAGAATTTGCTTCATGTGTTTCCTCCTTAATTCTGCCACACAATTAAGAATCCATGTGCAGCCCAGAATATTATGGTTCTCTGTCCACAGATCAAATGCACCAGACAGCACATGCTTTTTGCATCCTCCCTTGGAGACTCCACACACTGGAGAGAGTAGGAAAGCTGTTGTTAGGCGAGGTAACATGAGCCAGTGCACAGGGCATGGGACTGCCACACCTGAAGCTTATCCTCACTTGATATAAATTTATTGCAACTCCATTACACCTTTTCTGTCTCATGTGAGACTACACAAATTTACAGAGCTTGAAAACTAACCCAAGAGTTGTAATTTTTTTTTCCTGGAAATACTTTTGAACTGCTGTTTGTGAATTCGGGTAGTTCAGTTTTCTATCTAAAAGGAAGATACAGCACTGCTTGAAAAATATGACAATATATGGAAGAAAATGTGAAAGAAAGAGATTAGCATTGCTAGCTAAAGTAAAATGCATTCCTTTCTAATCTGTGGATTTCTGACATTTTTGTTATCAAGGAAAAATTAGAGCTGCAAAGTGAACTTACTTGTACTCCCCTCACACAAATCTAATGAAACCTTAGTGGTAAGTAAAGAGTCTGGAAGAGATATTTTGTGCATTTTCCTGAGCAAAATATATTTTTTAAAGTCTTTGGTAGTTATGGAAGTGGATTGGATTTGATGGTTCAGCAAGTCCTCCTTCAAAAGCATGTTTTTATTTTGCAAAGTACATCTTTATGACTCAGAATCAGATGCTTTGCACATGACAGTTCTGTGACTGTTGTGGAAAAGTGAAAAAAAATTCATTTAAATAATGACAGTATAGATTTTTTAAACTCTGAGCTAATTTTCTTACAGATCAGACATTCAATTTAAAAAAAGGTATGAAATATCTTCAACAGTGGAAATCTGAGGATATTTCTTGTGCAGAAACAGAATTTCTGTGGTAGACCTGTTTCTGCTCCACGAACTCAGAGTTGTTTTTATGACAGAAAAACATGGAAAGTAATAGAAAGCTGTCAAAATGCTAACAAAACCACCTTAATTTAAACAACAGATTCATTTTGATAGTGTGTGGTTAGTTTGCTTTACGGAGGTAATTTTATAGACTGACACACCACAGTCACTTATTTATGCCAGTGTGATTTAGAATATAAACATGAATTATAGGACTCTTAAACCATTCAGTCTACATCTGTGCCAGACTGTTTTCCACTGTCTATACTCTAGCAGTTTTTTTCACTTTCATTTAAATTTTCTTTGTTATAGATCTTCTATTGCTTCTCTTGTGAGATCATACTCAAAGAAAATAAATCTCTCTGTCAAGAATTCTTTCTTTGATTTTTCCTCTCATAGTTTCATCCCTCTGCTTCTTTTTACTCCTTTTTTTATTAAGATATAAAATTAGACTATGCTACTGGTTGACTGCACCCCTCAGTACCAGTCTGTCATCACGTTCCCTGCTGGTCACTCTTTGCCAAGCTATAGAACTTACCCTTTCCCATAAACTACTTCCTCACTGCTACTATTGCCCAGCACTGAACATTCTTGAGTTTGTCTGTATTTTATGGTGATTTGGTGCCTTGAGATATATCCATTAATACAGATATTGCACTATGTTATATATGTGCACTATGTAATATATGTTGCACTATGTAATATAAGTGAATATATTACAATACTTACCAGAAGTCCTCAAGAAAGAAAATTTTCACCATATTCTGGCAATATTTCTCCACCTATAAAGATCACTGTTCCTTGGACCTATGCCTCAATTGCCTCTAGGGTTTTGCTGATGCAACAGTTCCTAGGCATCTCCCCTCTGCATCTTGGACTATATAATCTACCAAAGTTATTAATTTGAGCCTCCTTACTTTTAATGCATACTGATCTTTTATATTTTTTGTTGCTATTTATGCTTGCAATGCCAAGCCCAAGATTATAATCTTTCCTTTATCTGTTATTTCATAATGAGATAACTTCTGCCATCCCCACAGTGGTCTCTATCTTCCCTATCAGGGAAATTCTGTAGCGTGATTTTGCGGTATTTATCCCACAAGAGTCCACTTATATGTCATTTAATTTGAATTTTGTCTAAGGTAGCAAAATCTACCAGATACATTATTTTGATTATTTATTGCATTTATTTCCTTTTGTTTATACACTTTTTTCTAAAACTTGGTACTGTAAAAAGTTAAGTACAATTTTTCTCCAGTTCCTCTTTAAAAAGACATATTGTTTATTCAAGACAGAAAAGCTTTTTCAGGAGCGTGAAAGTGTGATGTCTGTTGGGACAGCAGCAACTCTCTTCCCACAATGCCAACAGTCAACCACATGTGCTATATCCAGGTTCTGTTGGTACCTAGAATTCTTGGTAGAATTAGCTTTGAGATCTCAGGTAGAATTAGCTTTGAGGTCTCAGGGAGCTATGGTAAAGTAAGTATTTACTAGTACTCATTCATTCACCCTTAGGAACAATCCAAAAACAAGATATGATCATGAGTTAAGTATTACCAGAAAATGTATTGATATTATGCTAAGCATTATCATTATTCTATAATTGATATACCATGGAATAAAGCAATTAAAATCCATAGTTTTTTACTACATTGAAGGAAGAGCTTCATGAAAAAATTGAATTGCACAGCAATTCATATGGATTATATGATCTGTTTGCTAACACAGTTGTTCTGAATTTATGGATAGAGTTGAGTGTTTTTACACATTATCAGGCCTACTCTGATATAAAAACTTTGTGAAAAGATTCTTCACAGCGTCTGAAATTTGGAACAGTTGAGACAAATACTGTGAGCATTTTGAATCACTAAGTGCTAACATGACATTTCATAGTTAATATTGTCCACATAAGGCCACTTGTTATTATCAGCAGCAGAGTCTGTCCTTTATCAGGTGCCTCTGAAAGTCAACGTGCACATCCTCTGCTGGATCAGTCATCCTGACTTCAGTCAGGCAGTCAATACTAAACATATATCATTCCAATGAAAATATTCTGCTTCCTACTGCAATGGATCAATAGATCAATACCATAGTTAATAGGTGAGTACATTACACTTGGAGCCAAATTAAAAACAAATCTTATCACTAAAAAATATATTGGATCATCAGTGCATGAGGATTTGTTGTCAATAATAGTATTGACAAATCTTCCTTCATTCCATTTTACTTCACATTATTGAAGATGTGGAAGACTTGCTGTTAATTGTAAGTTGTTGTTCTTTCATCTCCAGGTCAAAAATGCAGGGGGGAGAAAAGTAATTACCTGGTTTGCATACTGAAAAGTTTTAAAATGTAGCTCATTCCAGCCAGCAATTTCAGCTGAAGAAACTAGAGTGTCAAAGAAAGCTGAAATTCAGATGAACTCTTTCAATACACTTGAGAAGAAATGGCCCAAATACAAATGAAAATCTATTAACTGCTTTGCCAGTGTAATCAATCTGCTGCTTCATGATGGTAGAGGTCTTCTTCCCAGTCCTTTAGTAGGAAGTAGAAACACAGCCTACAGCTATCTGCAGCAGAGTCAGTCACTTCAATTTAACTTTAAAAAAATCTGGCTGGCAGACAGGGAGCTGGTCTCCACAGTGGTAATTTTATAACAAAACACAAGTGTCAGGTAAAATTATATCTTGCAACTAGACTCCTACCACCTTATTCATCCAGTCAGACAAATAGAAACAGTCCCTTCATTAGAGATTATTCATCTGAAACACACAGTAATTTTTCATTTGTTTAATGTAGTTTACAACATTCTTTCATACACTGTGATATTTCTATGCTTCTAATTTCAAAACACTGTTAAAAAAAACAAACTTGTTTCAAGTTCTTTTTATTCCTTTGTTAGAGCAACTTTATTGAAATTGTCATAATATAAAATTATCATTTTATATTATTCTAAAATATAAAAATGCCACCTGACAGAACTGAAATGCCTGAACACTTCCCTCATCTCCTTAAAAATCTGTGCCTGGATGGTCCAGCTGCACCTCCCAGGCTTAGTCATAAACAGGCCCACAGCAGATTCTAAGACATGAGATGGCTGCTTGCTTTGTAGAGCTCCAAAGAATCCCACCAGAGACAGCAGGATGTTCAAAACTAATGAAAGAAAAAACATTTAGCAAATAATATCTACATTCTCAACCTGCAGTGGGTTTCATCTCACCAAATTTAGAAATCTGAAACTGTACATTCAAATCAAATATGGTGACCTAGAGTGCCTTTAGAGTCAATAAAGAGAAACAGGCTTCTCACCAAAAAGGAATAGGTATGTCAGTCTCCAGTCAGAGATTTCTGAGAATGCCAGGTATTTGCCCAAAATAAGTGTTTTCTTATTATTCGATCAGAGGGATGTTTTTTTGCTTCTCTTGGTAAGAAGAAATCTGCAGTGAGACCCTAAGAGTAATCTGTCAGGAGCAAGATTGAAGAGAAATGTGAAGAGTGGCTTTTAAAGTGTTAGGAGAGTAACAGTTAGGAAACACCAGTAATAGGAACCTAATTACCATGCTGGGATATTGATATAAATACAAAGCAAAAAAGTCTGTAAACTAAGTATTGCAATAGCTCTGATGCTTAGGGAACAAGAAACATTAAAATGATCTCAACAGAGATTCCCCCTACGCTTCTGAATATTCAACAGATTGATAAGGTTTTTACAGACTTCATGGAATTGAATTCTTTCAGCAGTACAATGCAGTATGTCAATCTTTCTTTACTTGGCACTGACTTTTGCAAAACTGAGCTGCCAGAAGCCCTGAAGCAGCACTGAATCAATGGCAAAGAGCCTTGGTGAACAGAACAGACACAGCTGCCCCTACTGACACTCAGCTTTTTCCACCTTCATTTCCTTTCTCATTGTTCTCACAACATGCAGGTAGGGTCACACGCTCTTGGATCACCTCTGCTGGGTTAATAAGCTCTCTTTACCTCTATCCTCTCTGATTACACTCTCAAAATAACATGTCAGAGAAACTGACAGAACGATGACCTGGTCAACAACTGAAAGAACAACCACAGTTTTCTCAAGCTTTTGAAGCAGCAATAAAGAAGAAACAACAAAAAATCTCTTGTGACCCAGGTCTATATATGCTAGTAAACACATCTCAGATATGGGAAAAAAATGAGGCTGTATATGGGGAATGGGGCAACTGCCATTCCCCATCCCCTTGTACTTAGTGAAAGGAGGTAGACAAGTCAGGAGTTAGGTTGAGCCAGGAAGAAGGGAGGTGAAGGAAGAAGGTGTTTTAAGATTTCTTCGTATTTCTCATTATTCTACCCTGATTTGACTGGCAATAAGTGAAAATAATTCCCTCAAGTCAAGCTAGTTCCATCTGTAATGACAAGTGCTGAGTGATCTTCTTGTCCTTATCTTGATCCACAAGTTTTTGTTGTGTTTACTTCCCCTGTTTACTTCCCTGAGGGATGGAATGATGAGTGGCTTGGTGGGGACCTGACATTCTGCCAAGGTCAACCCAACCCAGTTACCATTTACCTCAAAGTGCTATTTGTGACATATCCCATGGAAGTCCTCTCTAATAATCTGTTTTCTTACACATAGGTATTCTGGACAGCTCTCGTCTGATGCTAATTGAAACATCCTTCAGGGCATTCTACAATGATCAGCTTTTAGATTAAGATGTGGTCAGAAAAATACAAAATAGCTGCTCTGTAAACCACAAATGCCAATCCACTTGCTAGAGGATTGCTTGAATAGCAAATATTTGAACTACTTGAAATATTAACTGCTCATAACATCCTATGAAAGCAGGAAAATTATCTTCCTTTCATTTGATCCTCTAGCAGCATTAGTAAGTTCCCCATTTTGCTGCTTTTTATCTTGAAATCCTCTGCAGAATTTGATTACAGCACCATACCAACTCATCTAAGCTTTCTGGGATTTTCTTGGAGCTACTGTCTCACGCTATCAAGAGGTCTCCATGTCTTCCCCAAGGAATTGATATAACATAAATGTGCCTCAGGAAGATGTATATACTAGGAAGCTATGTTTGAGTCCTTCTGAGTTTGCCAGCACTTGACACTACCGAAGTGTCAAGCCACACCAGTGGCACAGCCATGATCCTGGCCAATATCTGGGAAGAAAAGTAGTAAGACACAATCTGAATAAAACAACCTTTCAGGACCTCAGCATTAGGATAAGAACAAAGACCTTGATTCTGAGGTGCACCTAGTGCAACCTGGTCACTTTAAGCCATATCAGCAAGTGAATGATCCTGGGACATTTTCCATATTCCAGCCAGAACAAGTGACAGTGCTGAACCCTAAGAGCTGCAGACACACATAGTGTTCTTATCTACTTTTACATAAATATTTTTCTGTTTGGGCCATAAAGCATGCAACAGGAGAATGAGTTAGAGCAAGATGTGTACTAGGGAGGCTTGTGCTGTTGAGATGCCAAGGGCTGTGGGATAGCCCTCCTGCCATTGTGTGTATCTACTCTGTTCAATATAGAAAGAGCATAAATACCCTGATACATGATCAGTTTAAGGATGAGCTTTTGGGTCTACTTGATCTGACACTTCAGAATAATTACCAAACACAATTATGACAGAAGTACAGTCTCAGAGTACCATAGGAGTATTTCTGTTCCAATAAGTAGCGCATCCCTTTTTTCATGTTTTTACATCAAAAGTCACATATCTTGTTTAATTCCCTTCTACCTTCCAATCTTTCCAAACTCTCTTCTATTTGTTTCAAAAATTTCTCTGTCATTAATTTGTCAGATTAATTTTATTTCTGCCTTCTCTCCCAGATTTGATGTCTGCCTCTTTTTGTCCTTCTAAAATAAAATTTCCTTTTATTTCCTCCTTTCACCATTCCCTCAGCCAAATTCCTTGAGAAATTAATGTGACATTAGTAAAATATCACTAAGTTTATGGTTTTGTTATATTTTATATCTTTCTCAACATATGTACTTGTTTCATTATTTAGATCATAGAATCATAGAATTGTTAAGTATGGTAAAGGCCTTTAAGTCCAACTACAAAAATAACAGTTCCGAGTCCACCAAGAATACAACAATGGGACAGTAGCTTCCCAAATTTTATCTGTGCTTACCTTAATGGCATCCTGTTCTCCATTTATTCTACATGTAAAAGTTTATTAACAATAAATAACATCTTTGAGAAGCTTAGATCTAAAAAAAAACATGAAAAAATCCTACCTATCAGACAATAAAAAATACAGTTCAGTTCTGCCATCTACCACAGACCTCTGTGCTTGTATGACCAAGCTACAGAGTCTGGGAAAGTAGCCATTTCTCAAACTCTATCTGTCCAGACACTGAGAAAACAGCTTTTCTGAAGATGGTCAGAAGTGATGTTACAGAAAACCAAAGAAGAAAAAAGTCCCTCAGCATGGTTTTTATTTGAATAACTTCAGAGAGTCAGATGTGAGAATTTAAAAATGAGAAAAACATCATTTAAATTTGTACTCACTATTTAATAACTTACTAGAGGAATAAATTGATAAATTGAATTTGGGGGCTTCAGAAGAGCAGGTAGGGTGGTCAGTTCAGCAAAAGTTAAAGAATGTTGGTTGAATTAAACTCTGCAGAGATTTACTGACACAAAGGAAATTACCATGTTTAAGACTGAAATTACAAATACCATTTAAAGGAAAGATCTGACATGATTTGATCATGACATCATTTGATTTCCAAAATGTTCTGCTTTGTTTCTGGCTCTTCACCAATAGGTAACAAGAAGTGGCAAGGAATCAATAGCGCTGCTAGGGTTGCAAACTGTATTAACAATTTGCCAGATGTCTTCAGTGGAGGGAAGTAGAAAAATGATAAGTTCCCCCATTATCATTCATGTTTAATCTAAAATTTTTGTGCAGATACTGGTTGCATGCCAGTGGGATTTTTTTAACCAGTAGAAGTTACAATAATCAAAACCCAGAGTAGATAGTTCATTATAAATATGGACAATGTACAAAATTTCATCCCCACAATGGATCAGTGCTTTTTTTCCAAACAAAAGATATGAACACAGATCATTCAAACTCTAGAGCAAAATTATCATGGAAAGCTAGATTGTTCTGTCTGGATAAAATGTCATACATGCTCTAAGGAGGCCCTGATTTCACTTTATTTAACATTTATCAACCATAGTTAGAACCATACAATATTTTGGCTTGGAAGAGACCTTTAAAGATCATCTAGGCCAAACCCCCTGCAATGAGAGTGACATCTTCAACTAGATCAAGTTGCTCCAATCAACCTAGCCTTGAATGTTTCTAGGGACAGAACATCTACCCCTATTCTGTTCAATTTGTTACAGTGTTTCACCAGTCTCATGGTAAAAATTTTGTCATTATAACTAGTCTAAAATTACCCTCTTTTCTAAACTGCTTCTAAAACCATTCTTCCTTGTCCTCTCACAAGAGGCCCTGCTAAAATGCTTGTCCCCATCTTAAGATACTTTTAAGTATTTAAAGGCTGTAATAAAGTCTCCACAGAGCATTTTCTTCCCCAGGCTGAACAACCTGGAGAAGCTCTCTCAGCTTTTCCTCATTTGAGAGGATCATCATTGTGGCCCTTATGGATGCACTTCAACAAGTCCATGTCTTTTCTGTGCTGAAGGTTTCAGAGCTGAGCACAGCACTCCAAGTGGGCTCTGACGAGGGCAGAGTGAACTGGTACAATCACCTCCCCTGACCTGCTGGCCATGCTGCATTTGATATCACCCAGAATATGGCTCGCTTTTGGAGATGTGAGTCTACATTGCCGGATCATGTCCAGCCTTTTATCCACCAGTACCCCCAAGTCCTTTTCCTCAGGGCTGCTCTCAACAACTTCCCCTCCTAGACTGTATCGAACTGGGGGATATCACTTCATATTTGAAATAACTTAGCATCATTGTGCTTATAAGGACAGAAGTGAATCCAAAATATCTCTCTGATTTAGCAACAGAAGATGCTCTTTAAAGCTTTCTGACTTAACATGAGAGCAATGACAGAATTAGTTTTGCTTCTATTGATGTGTATAAGCCATGGTCTATAGTGTTGAAAGGCTTACGTGGAGTCAAGAAGCTGCACAGTGGTACTCACAGATGAATGCAAGATGCCTGAGGCAAATAAGGGCTTTGGTGCATGTTCTTTAGGCAGAGGTGTTAGAATGTGCCTGAAGGTGAAACTGCAAGAGTTGGGAAAGAGAAGGATGCTGGATATCTGGACTTGAAATAAAATACACAACTGTTACCATTCAGGAGGAAAATTAACATGGTGAGCAATTTTTTGATGGCACTTAACAGTGAAATGCCTTTCTACATTAAATGAAACATGCTAAGTCTTATTTGCATCTTAGTTAGGTACAATGATACGGACACTGAAATGCTACATGTGCCTACTTAAAAAAGAAGAAAAAAGGCTGCTAATGGCATTATAATTAGAACATAAGAGTACATGATTATAGCACACAAGAGAAACACACCAATCAAAACTGAAAACCTGAGAAATACATTAGTGGTGTCTGATAAGGGTTTCAGACATCTGGAGATATCTCATAAATTCTTATTATTTGGGTATTACACAACCTCACTCCAATAGCTCTTCTCATTATGAGAAATACATCGTATACACAATCTTCTGGGGAATCTGGAAAGAGAAATAGATAAGAAAATGGTTAAACAGATGCATGGTTTTTTTCATTTCTACTTAGCGGCAAATCCTCCCCTTACTTTGCTTTCATATGTTTCCATTAATAGGCCTGGCTTAGAATAAGCATAAAAAAACCACACAAAAATTGCCTTTCAAGTCTGTGAGTTACAATCTTCTTGGCTCAAAATTATTGATGTGAAATGCAGCTTCACTTTATGTATACAAAAATAAGTGTTCTGCTATTATTTTTTTTTAAAAGCACTGTCATACAATCCCCAAAGTGGCGCTGGAATCACTCAGCTCCTTCTCTCCAGCTCTCTCCAAGTCAACCTTTTTCTCTGATATAAAATGTAATTATTTAAAAGGAAGTTCAAATAAGAATATGAACTCCTGCAATTCCCACTCACCACAATTTTTGATGCCTTCCTTGGCCACAAGCATTTTTTGCTTCCTCTCTAAAAAAATAAATTAAAAAATCTGTAAGGAAAATTTAAGACTACATTAGATTACATTTGAGTTCAGGAATTTTAAATCTGATCCTGATGGATAAAAAACTTGAACATGAGATAGCAGTTCTTACCCTGTACTCTGTTCTTGTGAGACCACACCTGGACCACTGCATCCAGCTCTGAGGACCTCAACACAAGAAGGACAGTAACCTGTTACGGTAGGTTCAGAGCAGGGCCACAGAAATATTCAGAGAGATAAAACAGCTCTCTGACAAAGGTTGAGAGATGGAGTTATTCAACTTGGAGAACTGAGGCTCTGGGGAGACCTTATTGCTTATAGAAGGGATTTAGAGGAAAGATGAAGAAAGAATTTTTGTGTAATGAGTGCTTATAAAAGAGATAGACTTTTTACCAGAGTCTGTAGTGACAGGGCAAGGGAAAATGGTTTAAAACTGAAAGAGAGTAGTTTTAGACAAGTATCCTGGTTCCATCTGGGACGGGGTTAATTTTTTGGAGAGTAGCTGGGAGGGAGCATAGCTAGGACACAGAGATTACTCTATATCACCTCACAACATTGCTGGGCAGGGCAAAGGGACTCTCTTCCAGGGAGCACAGGCTCCTTCCTGTCAAGTAAGTGTGGCATACAGAGAGGTTTGAGAAATTCTGCTTCGGAGTGGAGGGACTGCTCAGAGTGGCATGGCTGTGGTCAGGTGTTGTGTATTGTTGGGGGCTCGCAGTCGTTGGGTGAGCAGTAATGGTTCTTTCTTCTTCCACCATCTCTCATTAGTTTTGCTAGTGTTACTGTTTGTTTTCTTATCTCGTTTTTTTCCAGTAAATTGTTCCTTTTCTCAACCCGTGATCTTCCTCTTCTGGGCCTCCAATGCTCCTCTCCAGCCCTACACAAGGGGGAATGGGAAGAGGAGAGAGGGAGTAAGCAAGTGGCAGCATGGTGGTTTGAAGTTTCAGTGGGAACACTGAATTAGGGGGTACCATTAAAAAAAATTCCACAACAATTTGAAATAAGGAAGAAATCTTTTACAAAGTCAGTGAGACACTGGAACAGGTTGCACAGAGAACCCGTGAATGCTCAATCACAGGAAGTGTTCAAGGCCTGGTTGCATGAAGCTTTGAGAAATCTGATCTAGGGATAGTTGTCACTGTCTGTGGCAGATGTGTTGAACTAGATGATCTTTAAGATCCTTTCCAAACCAAATCACTCAATAATTCTATAATATTTAAAGTCACTTGGTCCAGATGGAGATTATTCATTTATTTTTCACTCCACTGATGAAGTGTAAGTCACACTTATTTTTTTAGACAGGAGAAAAAATGTAAGATACCTTACATAAGTCCACAGCAAATTAACATTTCAACAAAAATTTAATCATAGTGAAAAGGAAGTTTTCTCTGTAAAGTTACAGGAAATTGGTAATCTCAAGTAGTGTTTAATAAAACTCACAGAAATTCAAAATTATGGTCAGTCTGCAGAGGCGAATAAAACAAAGGATGAAACTAAAATGCTATGTGACACAAAATTCTTTCTTAATCTCTTACTTTTATTTAAGAATTGTTACAGAGGGTCTGAAAAGGCCTTTGTAGTGCCAATCTAAAATTAATTTTTTTTCTGAAATATATGTAAGTTGTATTTGTTAATTAATTAGGGAACATAAATAGAAATTTTACAGATATCTCATAACTGAATACAAGCGGTAATATTTTAAGAGTAATATTGTTTAACCCTTGGAACAACTGCCAAAATCTTGTCAAATATTTGTAATCTGGATATTTTAATTATCCATTAGGGGTGTGTTTTAAGATTCATGCTCCAGATTCCAGTCTCAGTGATGTTGGGGTTTGTGGTAGGGAAAAAGACTCTCCAAAGCAAGAAAGCAAGCAAGAAACCAAAGCCTTAAAAAAAAAAAACCCACATGGTTTTATTCCCTGAGAAATCATAAATAAAAAACCATAAATAATTTACCAAAGTTTATTGGCTTAGAACAGGCATATCCTGATTAACTTCGACCATTAAAAAGGACAATAGATAGCCAATATAGATGAGCCTGAGACACTAAGATCATCTTTAAAAATGGAAAAATAGAAACAATAACAAATAAATAAATAGAAATCATTAGAAATTACATTATACACGTAAGCAATCTTAAAAAGAACTTTTGCTGTCACATATCATGCTGAAAACAGTGATGACAATGCACCACTGTTTTAATTATTGCTGAAGAGTGCTTACACAGCATAATTTCTGCATCTCACTTCACCCCATGAGCAAGGAGACTGATAGGACTGCCTGCATTTTAATTCAGAAAAAAATGGACCAGAGAAATAGACCAAGTGAAACCAAACAAACAAAAAACCCAACTGAATCACCCACAGACTCAAGGGCCTGGTTCCTCTTTTAAGCTGAATATTCTGATCAATGGATAGCAAAATCAACTTGCTTTCTTAGTTTTCCTCTGGCATAAGCTAATAAATCCTCTACCATCTCTCAGTCTGTCCTCCTTCTTCAGTATTGCATGGTCTTTTGAGGACATTCCAGATTTGAATCACCTGAGAATTCAGAAGAGAGATTAAGCAAGACCTAGTGACATTCCATATACTTTATGTAAATATAATTTAGATAAAACAGTGGTTTACCTAAGGAAAAAAAGATAAAGAGTTGCAGAAGCTAGAGGACACTGGGCATATCTTAAACATCCTTCTGCCTCATCTGGCAATCTTACCCTACCTTAGTTGGGAAGCTGGCAGCCAGCTTTACATTCTGAAACACTTCCTTTGTGCATGCATTTTTCAAGAGAAATTTCACTCTGGAAGGAGAATATTTAGTGAATATGAGGCAGATTTTCTCATCACTTTCTGCTCTAACAGAGCCAGTCTCTTCAAGTCCCATTTTAACTAACACAGCAGGCACTCTGAATCTCATAATGAGTCTTCTAAGAATATACTGCATTATATTTTATAAAAAACAAGTTCCAATTAACTTCCATTTTCATTTATAGGATAATTATGATTCTGTGATTTGATATTTGTTTTCATATTTCGGCCCATGGGAAAAATTAAACTGTTTAAATTAAGGGAAAGAGAAATACAAACTTCACAAATTCATAATGATATAATGCAGTAGCTAAGTGAAGACATGATTAATTTATTAATTAAGCAACTATTCCTAGGCATTGCAACATCCCTGAGAGATCTGTGTACTGGAATACTACAATGCCATGGATGACTAATTTCACTTACAAACCCTCAGATTATAATTGAAGTTGGTGGCTTGGAGCACAATCTTTTCTAACTCACACAAAAAACTACTTTCTTTAATGCAAGCTGAAAGAAATTCTTGACTGTGAATATTACAGAAAAGTATCCCCACTTCTAAATTATGGTTTTCACTGAGTATGCCCTAAGGCCTGAGTAGTTTAAAAATATTGTCTTCAGTGGCTAGTATGTCAATTCAGAGTGTGAAAGAGCTCTGCGCTTCTAGAGCTCCTATGCAGAGTAGCTGTGTTAATTACTCTGCTTTCCACTGTGCTTAAGATGCTAGAAGAGCAGGCCATGCACTGGTAAAAATTACTATAGCTTGTAGAGCACGCTGTATTAAAACAGGTGCTAACAAGACAGAATTGTATTGGGAAGCAGTCTTATTCCCATTTTTATCATGTCCAAAAGCATTGTAACAATTTGAGCTGTGGAACAAGAATTTTGCCCCAAACAAGCATGTACTGATCAAAACTTAAATGAAAACTCTCAATGAGAGGGAAGAAAATCTATTCAGAAAATTAAGTGCCATATATATACTACAAATGTACTTGCTGCTGTATGTGTAAATGTAACAGAAATAAAATAATCCATATGTGTAAATTCTATTATTTTTATCTAACAGCTTTTGAGAGAAATCTAATCTGAACTGTTCCTTAAAGAGCACCTGACAGTGACAACCTCAGCATGCAGAGAAGTTGACTATCAGGGAAACACAGCTCTTTCAGGAGTGCTTTTACTTCCTCATTGCTGATCTACAGTTTCATTAAAACCAGCATGGCCGGGTAATAACCATCATTATGTCACCTGTCTTTGGGGTGACATGATTAAACTCAGGTTTTATTTTTCTCTGTTGCAGGTTGACCAAATCAGGTTAATTTTTCAGCTAGTGCTGAAAACCAGAACCAAGCAGTACAGGCAGTTTTACAGGTACTGAACAGTGCAGATTCAGAGAGAGCAGAACTGTGAAAAGTATTATTTTATAATTGAAAATTGGCTAAGGTGTTTAATTTTTTTATTCACTGAACAAGAGGGCACTGAGCAGAGCTATAGCAGCATGAATAGAGAATATTTCCTTTTAAAAATAATAAACTTTTAAACTTTTCCTTTCCTACTCAACTGCATGGCCTTGGTCTGAGTGGTCAGTGTTATTATGCTAGCACATAATAGCTAGAACAATATAACACATAATATAAAAGACGAGGATCAGGTTTAAAATCCTTGTAAATATCAGTTTCATTTGACCATGACCTGAAATTTCAGTTCTTACACTGAGAAAATATAGAAAATAACTGCAAAGAATACAGTTATTTCTCTTTTTCTGCCTTGCACCATCATTCCTAGTTACAGGCTAATAGCAGTGAGATCCTCTTGTGAGCATATTAAGGAGATATAGATATTTTAAACATGAGGTAATTTCTTGAAAGCGTGGCTTGGTTTTATTTTTTTTTTTTCATTTTATGAGAATCTTTCAGCTTTTTTATTTAGTTTTTAAGGGTGAGAAAAAAATAATCCCCTAATGAAATTGTTTTAAGTCCCTTAGATAATAGATGGCGCTTTTCTACCAACACAGGACTCCAACCCTATCACTAAAGCAGCATTAGGACAACTAGAAAATTAATATCCATGTCAATAAAGACTCTAGTAGGTTAATAATTTTACCATACCACAGACAAGTGTCCTACTTAAAAGACAATAGGATTCTTTTTTCTCCTTTTGCGAGTTCTAAACATCAATTAACCCTAGGCAACAATCAGATTCTTGCTTTGCCTATATTGTTTCGTTTCCATTACATTTTTAAGTTAGGGGTTTTTTTCAAGCTTTTGCTTGTACAGATAAAAACTTTATTCAGATCTCTATGAAGGCCCCTGTTGGGAAGACATCTGAAGCTGATTTTTGAAATGTAGCAAAGAGCCTAAAATCACCCTCAGCAGACTCTAAATTGGACATGGTTGAGAACTGTGGGACGAAAAACCTAATAGAAAGATCCTAGATGATAATGAAACATTTTTACCTGAATCAGCTTTCATAGTTGGTTTTATTGCCTGTAATATTTTTTGGTTTTACAGTTTAGTCTTTATGTGTTATTTACTGAAATGTTCTGTATGGTACATACATAATATCTTGCTGTAATTACTCACACCTCACCATAAAGAATTCAGATTAATTCTGCTGGCATTTCAGGGTATAATGTATATAGAAAATTAGCTTCACCTCCTTACTACCATGATATCACAGGGAAGATGAAATTTTCTTGAAACATTTATTAAAATTAAATTCTTATGGTATCATTTTCTGATTTCAATGAAAAATGAAATGTTCATTCCAATTTATGGCTTGGTGAACAAAGATACATTAGTGCTTGAATTCTTCCAACACCAATGCGAATGGGACATCTACATGGTTTTCTGGGGATGGGTTTCAGTTTCTGAAAAGGGCACAAAGATTTACTATTCCACACAGAATATTAAGACACAAGTAATTAGATTCCCCAGGAGCCCAGACTGGGGATGCAATATCTTGTCTTGAACATTAACTAGAACAAGGTAGCTCAGGAGGATAAAGAGATAAAGACAAGTCCTTGGGTTCCCAATCCATACAGTATTTGTCATGGCATACAGAAATGATGGAGTCTGTGTGGTATCCGAAATAAAATGTGTTGTACTTCAGACATTTGAGCAGAAGTATTGTCTCAAGGACCAAAAAAAGGTGTGGAAAGAACAAAATACTTTTGCATCTGGACTGAAATCACTAGGGTGCTTTACCACTACACATCACATCCTGGCTGGTGTGAGGGAAGAGGCAGATAATATGTCAGGGGCAGAGACATTTTTTTGCCTTTTATGTTCCAGCTAGATCCCACCATTTTCTGGCACCAAAAAGCTTTCTTGCTTGGAATGAGAAGTCAGCAGCTCAGGAGCTGACCAAGCATCCCTTGAAGTAAGTGTAACTCCACTGGTGTCATTGAGTTTGGGACCAATAGGAGTTACCAGAAGTGTTGAGTGAGTAAAATCTGTGTGCTGCTCATGTGCATGAATTGCACGTTAACATTTACACTGCAGCGAATAGAAATGATTATTAGAAGGAAGGCCACAGTGTGAGTCAGATTATATGTTTTTGAAGGTTTCCTTATCATTCTACACACTGAATTTTAAAACTATATACCTGGCTTCATAATTTCACAAAATCTATACTCTTGTACCAAAAATAAAAGAATAAGTATAATGAAATTTAAAAAAATATTTTGCTCTCACAATTTTGTTTTTTTTTTTTTAATTTAGGAACAAGATGTCTTTATAATGAAGAATACTTGTAAATTGAGAAGTCTCGTACAGTTTTCTTGTACCCCATTTATCTACAGGTTACTGCTTCACTGAAGTAATTTCGTTTAAAAATATCCATTTTCTCCAGTACTCAGTGTCTGTGCAGATAGGTCAGTGACTTACCTCTGTGCTATTGAATTTCAGCATAATGCCTCATTTACCTTCAACAGCCCACGCACATACACAGAACACCAGCTTATACGCATTTTGTAGCATCACCCTTTGTTCTCCAAGCTTTCATCCAGGAAGCAAACTGACCCTACAAACTTTAATTTATCATTTTCTTATGGTGCCTGCTGAGACAGAGTCCTTTGAGAAGGTAAAAATAGATGAGGGTAATGATCTGGGGAGATGGATATTGTGAGGAAGTTTCAAAACTCATGGCAAATAAAAATGTGTCAATATTTTGTTATTTAGAAGAATTCTTTCTCACATACTTCACACAATTCCCTCAAACTGAGTTAACATTTTAATAAAATTGAGACCACCATTTTTTCACTTTAATTGGAATTTTTCTAGAGGTAATATTCCAGCTCAGTTTTTTTAAAGCCTAAACCTTCTGTCCTTATTAACTCTCTTTGAAATAGAAGGGAGGGGTAGAATTCTGACCCTATTTGAGTGATTAGAAGCCAGAAGGGCCAAATTTCATGTCCCTGGATTTGCGCTGATAATGATGTCAAAAGAAAGGGTGAAAATTTTTATAAAGTAGGCATGACTAACCATGAAAACAATATACAGGATTACAAAGTTTTCATAAATACCAATTTGTGCATTTCCTGTAATTGTTAGTATATTACCTGTAAACAATGCTCAAATTGTGCTTTAAAATTGCAAAAAGTCACTGTATGAAGTTATAGAACAACTTAATACTACAGTATTCCCTACAAAATCAAATAAATTTTATTTTTTCCATTCTATTTATGTGAATCATCTTCCTTCTCTTTAGAAATATTTGTTGATGGTATAGCAATCCTCATAAAACTTTATTTCCTTACTTTACTCCTAGTACATTTGTTGCCACATTAGGCACGATTATTTACTTCAATTTACAGAGCATCTCTTTGTGTAAAAAAGTGAAAAGTTGATTGGCAAATCCTAAGAGCATGTCCTTTTAACTTTAACTTTTTTTCTCTAGTAAGGGGGAAATGGGATGTAGTGCTAATACTTTCTAGTACTTTTCATGCCCTTTCTCACAATAAGCTAATGTTTGCTAGCACATTTTTAATATTCTGTTTGGTCTTATCATTAGAAGAAAACTTCTGGCAAGAACATCTTGTTTTCCACCAGAATTCAAGAGATAAAACAAGAAATGGGGCAAAGAAGCCCCTGGACCAACTCCAAAGGGCTGACTCTAGGGTGGGTTGCTAGGGCAACTCATCTCCTATTGGATATACCTGTTAGATATACTAATTAATTAACCTGATAAAAAAATGTAGAAAATCCTTTATCGTGCATGTGTGAAGCCATATTTATGCAGCTGGAAGCTTTCATTGAAGAGTTTATTTTTAATTATCACTCTTAATACCATTTGGAAAGTTTTGTGTCTTTATTCCAGGAAACACTGACACTTCAGGAAATACTTCCTAGAAAGGACTATGGCCCGTGGAGCACCTGTGCCAGACCGTAGGTAAAGAATGAGAAGGAAGGAGCAGCAGAGAGAATCTGCTGATCCTGACCTTCTGCACCACTGCTGCCTCTCTGAAGCGGTAGGAGATCTGTCCAGAGTGATGCAGTGAACTGGATAGCTATTGGGAAGGGGAGAAGAGAGAAGTTTGAGGTGAAATTGAGGTCAGGAAAGGGGGAAGAAAAGGTGCTTTTTCTTAAGAGTTTTAAAAGATTGTCTCTTTATATAACCTGTTCCTTTGCCAATACCCAAACTATTAAGTAAATATTTATGATACCTGGCTGAATGAAGTTAAATTTTCCAAGTCAAATCCGGTTTACCCACGACAGTATAGAATCATAAGAACATCAAGGGGTTGCAATGGACCTTAAAGATCATCTAGCCTCAACACTCCCGGCCATAGATAGGGACACCTCCCACTACACCAAGTTGCTCAAGGCCTTATCTAACCTAGCTTGGAACAGCAACAGGATTGGGGCATTCACAGCCTCTCTAAGCAACATGTTCCAGTGTCGAACCACCCTCAAAGTACAAAGTTTCTTCCATTAGGAAGAATAAATCTAACCTAAATTGAACCACTTAAAATTTATACCCAATACTCTTGTCCTGTCACCACAGTTCCAAACAGAGTCCCTCTCCAGCAACACCTAAGGGCCCCCTCCAGGTACTGGAAGGTGCTGTGAGGTCCCCACACAACCTTTTCTTCTCCAGGCTGAACAGACCCAACTTTCTCTGCCTGGCTTCATAGGGGAGGTGCTTCAGTGTTCTAATCAGCTTCATCTCCCACTTCTGCACTTGCTCCAAGAGTTCCATGTCCTTCTTATGTTGGGGACACCAGAACTGTACACAGTACTCTAGGTGCAGTCTCACAACAGAGCCTATTACTCAGTAAGTGATTTCATTCCTTTAATCTTGGCCCATTAGTTTTCTCAGCTTCATTTCTCCTACTCTCTCCCACATCCTGTTGGTGAGTTGATGCTCAACTTCCAGCTGGGGCTAACTCACTGCTGTGGGTAATGTTTTCCAGTGAGAAAGCATTTTACTTCTTCCTCTCTTCATCCTGTTGGCACCCATAAATATACCAGAGCTCAGAGCTCTTTGTCATAAATAATTTTTTCTCTTTCAATGTATAAAATGTATATGATACCTTAAGACAAAGTTAGAACTGAAGTTAGAACAGGTATTTGAAAAATGAAAAAGTATTTTTCCCCAAAATATACTACCTCAAACCCTGTCTGCCACTGCTCTAAAAGCTACTGCATTGCTTAAAGGACAATAGAGAAAATATAAATATAGATATAAATAAAAATATAACATAATATAATTCTTCTCTTCATTGGCAAGGAGAACCTCTTCCACTGTGGATCTAATGGATTCAGAGGATCTATTAATGACTTGACACAGCTCTTGGGAAAGGCACCACGTCCCAGGCATTGATCACATTAAAATAAAGAGGAGCTTGGCAGACAAAAACTCTTCAGGTTTTATATTTGCAGGAAAATGTAAGGTACTTCTGGCAGTCAGATTGAAAGGTTGCAAATATAAAGGGAATGAACACTGTTGCAGTGGGCATGAATGGCAGGGTTTAAACAAAAGGGGGCTGCAGTGCTGACCTGGGTGGGTCATGGTTTAAGCCCAGCCAGTAACCAAGTGCAATACAGATACTCATTCCCACACTGGTGGGATGGGAGAGAACTATAAGGAAAAAAAGTGAGGGAACTCATATGTTGAGATAAAGACAGTTTAATAGGTATAGCAAAAGACACTCACACAAGCAAAACAAGACAAGGAATATGATCATTGCATGAGCAGGCAGGTGTTCAGCCATCTCAAAAAAAGATGGCTCCATCACATGTGACATATACTTTGGAATATAAACCCCATCACTCCAAATGTTACAACCTTCTTCCCCCAGTCTTATATGCTGACCATGACTTCATACCGTTTGAAAAATCCCTTGGGTCATTTAGGGTCAGCTATCCCAGCTGTGTTTCCCCCCAGTTTCCCATGTACCCAAGCCTCCTTGCAAGCATGGCTTGCAAGTACAAGAAGCAAAAAAGGCCTTGGCATGGTACAGGAGCTGCTCAGCAAGGACAAAAATACATCTATACTTCATTTATGCTGTTTTGAGCACAAATCCAAAACATAGCTTACTATTATGTCATAAGTGGCATTTGGATGATAAAGTGAGTTTTAAACATAGCCTATTTACTAACAGCCTGTAGGCTGTTAAACTGTGCTCAAAGATAAATGAAAAAAATATGCACCTTAGGTATATTTCTAATTATGTGAACCTCTCCATCAATCTAAAAAGAAACCCATAATGCAAGAATCCACTGAAAAAATAGCAGTGATGGTTTTCAGTTATTCTGATGTAATACTTGAATCATCTTGTTCTGAAACTATATAAAATCATAAGAAATACTTATCTCATATCCTGCCTTTAGGAAGAAATTAACTTCACAGCGCAGACTGAACAGATGCATATTTCCTAGAACATGCTGCATCATTCAGCTGTTATTTGTCTCTCTATCACAGAAATCACTCCCTGGTTACTTTGCAAGTAGACTTTTCTAGACACCATTCTGGAAAAAATGCTCATATATCTACTCTCTATATGCACTCAAGTCTAGCGTAGTAGTACTTAGCAGTCTGTACTAAGGTGTAATGGGTTTAGCCTTTAGGCTTGTTAATTTAATTTCACTTAATAGCATATGCAATTCTGTACAATTCTTTAAGCCAATCAAAAGGTACTCATTTATAAGATCTATCTCCTGGCCAGAGGAGAATACTGTAACATGGTATCAGTCTCATGCTTGTCTCTGCAGGCACAGCAGACACACAGACACGAACAAGGACAGCTTTAAAGTAGCCAGCAGGAGAGTACTGATAACACAAGACCCTAAGGTTACTTCACCTGTTTTTCCCTAAAGCCCTGAAAGTACTTGTTAAGTGGGAAACCAGTAGAATGTAACCCATAAATATCTCCTACCCAACCTGCATTATATACATCTTAACAACATTTTTTCCTCTCTGAAGCACTATTAAAATCACATTTTTGCATGTAGATAAAGACATTGACTATAGCCACCTGTCTCACTAACTCTCTTCTTAGAGATTATTAAAAATCTGGATATTTTTACCCCTCAGAAAAAACACTTCTGAATATTATGGACATGAAATGGCAATCCAGTTCTTCCAAAGACATCCACTTAGCCACTCTAATGAGCTTGCAGTATTGTCTTTCATATAGTAAATTTATACTTTTTTTAATAATGAAAATACAAGAATAAAATATTTTTCAAATATTTGCCTGGCTCTGTTTAGAGTTAGGTTAGATTTAAATTGAATATAAGTTAGAAAAACAGTATCAGTGGGCCTACTAAGTGGTTACACAAGACTCATAAGACTGACCCCAGCAGACAGAATTCTCATTATCAATCTGTTGCTAATGTGCATGCAAGGAGGACAACAATCCATTCTGCATTCATTTGTTATTTATCTTGTTCATTTAGATTGCAAACCCATAAGGGTAAGGCTGTCTATCTCTTTATACATTATGGTAGAGTGGGATTTTTCTTGGGACAAGATAACTTGTAGAGGTATTTAGACAGATAGGAGCCTTTAGCAATCCTCAGTGGCAAGAACAAATGGTGGATTCTGCACCTAAGATGGAATAGCATCAAGCATGAGTATAAATTCAGAGAGGTGAGGCTGGAGAACTGCCCTGCAGAAAGGAATCTGGGAGTGCTGGATCTGGGGCAGCCTGCCAGTGGGAGCCAGCTGTGTGCCCTGGCAGCCCAGAGGGCAAACTGCACCCTGTGCATCAAACACAGCATCACCAGGTGGGCTAAAGAGGGGATCATCCCTCTGTATTTAAAGTTGATGCAGCCTCACCTTGATCGGTGTTCTGCAGTTCTGGGCCCCACAATTTAAGATGGATGTGAAAGTCCTTGAATGCATCCAGAGGAGGACAACAAAGCCAGTGAGTGGACTGGAAGAAATGTCTTGTAAGGAGCAGCTGAGGTCTTTGAGCTCTTCTAAGTTTGCAGGAAAGGAGACTAAGGAATATGAAGAGGGAAGTTCTAAGCAATTCTCCCTGGTATCCAGTGCAGTGGATACGTGCTCTAGGATGAGTGGGAATGGTTCAAAGATGAACCATTCTGAACTTCAGGGGAGGTTCAGACTGGACATTAGGAAATATTTCTTTACCAAGAGAGTGGTAAACACTCAAACAGGTTTCCTATAAAGGTGATTAAATCCCCAGACGTGTTTAAGAAACATTTGAACATTTGAACAAAATAATATTATTTTTAATAGATTTTTTTTATAGATTTTGGTCAGCCATGAAATGGTCAGGCAAGTGATGATCACTGCAGGTCCCTGCCAACTGAACTATTCTATTCTATTGTATTCTATTTTCTATTCTAGTCCATTCTATTATTTTCTGCCTAAAATATAAGCAACTATTCTAAGCTCATCACCTTCGTCTAATGCTAAGATTCAGTTTGAAGACTGGTAGAGAGAATCAACCTCTGGATATTTGTTGTGTCTCTTCACTGGCTTATAGGGCTGGGGAACATCTATAGCTAGCCTTAGACTAGATGGCGAACTTCAGGGGAGGAGAATGTCATCATAAGTAAGCAGGTTGGCTAAAGAGTCTGAATTCCTCTGTAATAATAATGGCTATTACAATTTCTAATTTAGGATCATGCTATCATATATGGCAATTCAGTTTCCATAAGGGTGTTTATTCCAAAAAATCTCATTATTATCTTGAGCATTTCTTCAGTTTTTGTCTGTGTTTTTACTTCTCTAATCTATCCAAATCTTTCTGCTCTGTCTCTCTTGGCTCTCTCTGTCTCTCTTATGATCTGAAGCAAGCTGAATGATTCCTCATAAAAAGAACTGCCTCACACAGTAATTACTATTACTTTATAACCTTTGTCAGCTTCACATTTCAGTCTCAACAGGCAATTAGATCCAAGCTCAGCAAACTTTAACATTTATATATGAGTTACTTTTTCTGACAGGAGAAATCCAGCAACTATTACTTGCAGTTTCTTTCTCTGTTTTAACATGAAAATACAGAAAATGTTCGAGAACTTTGAAAGAGGAAATTCAGCTGTGCCTGTGTCCAGCTGCTCCACAGAAATCAAACCTGTGGAGTTATGCCAGCTCAGACATCTATCTCCAATTACAATTTTAAAAAAAGGTTGTGGATATAATTTTTAATATAAACCATTTGTAGTTTCTTCATGTTGCTTTCTTCTGTTTATGCAATATTCTAATTAGAATCATTATGGAAGTTCTAGTTATTGACCTGTAAATAATGTATAATAAGATTAATTACCTATGTGTCTCTGCAGTGACCTTGTAACCTAGAAAATTGTGAAAAAAATTAAGGGTTTTGGAAGGATTAGTTTATGGATTGGATATGTGTGCTTTTTAGGGGGATTGTTATTGTTTGAGGGTTTTTGCCTGGGACTTTCTTGCCTGGAGTTTTCTCTTGATTTCATAGCAATTT
The DNA here is from genome assembly GCF_000277835.1 of Geospiza fortis. Classification (NCBI taxonomy): domain Eukaryota; kingdom Metazoa; phylum Chordata; class Aves; order Passeriformes; family Thraupidae; genus Geospiza; species Geospiza fortis. The sequence continues at coordinate 156,256 of NW_005054616.1, forward strand.
GTGATTTAAATGTGTGCTCTCAGACCACAATAGAGTGGCTTTGACAGTGTCATTTTATCTGTTCTGATCTTTCTGATCTTTCTCTGCTTTGTGTTCCTCCCTAACAATTACAGATGATCTACCCAGAAAGGTATGTGAGAAACATGAGAAATACTGGCAATTTATGTTAGACAGAAGAATCATTCCACTTATCTCTCATTAAGTTTTGATCCTGCAAATCAAATTCATGGGCTGCGCAGGACATCTGCCCAGTCATAACCCATTACAGGATCAGAATGAAAATCCAGACTGAGAAAGACTTGCTGAGACCTGTCAGTCAGTAAAAGAACTCCAGTGTTTTTCACAGAAAGCAGATGAAATATATTCTGCTTGATAAAATCAGAGAGCTGTCCATTCGTTTAGTCATTTAATAGGATGGAAAATGAGGCACATGTAATTTTTTATTACAGGCATAGAAGAAAAACACTATAATTACCTATTCTGGAAAATGAATTGCATTGTAAGGAGAAATAATTCCATCATTTTAAGACCTTCTGTGACTATCTCTGTATTAAAACATAAACCATTATTTATTATAAATGTCAAATTCCACAAGACACCAGTTTACTAAATGCAGAACTTAGATTTGTTGAAGTTAATTAAATCTAAGAAATCTAAATATGCTCATGGAAGAGAACCTGAGGTCTGCCATCTTTCTCTGAAAATCTACAAAAAAAATTATTCCCTTGCTGGATGCATTTTCAACTTATATTTATTTTTACAGCATATGTTAAAGAATGCACATCTTTCAAGTATCATTAGAGAAAGGAGAAAGTAATTCATTTTTACTTATGTCTTGCATTGTACAATGTCTAGAAATTAAGTCACATTCCAAAATATCTTGGTTTTAGTGCTACATAAAACAAAATATTCCAACGTAGATTGGAAGCTTCTAGATAGTTGAAAGCAAGTGATTCAGTAAGAGATCATAGAAGAGATTTCAGCGTGTCAGGCACAACCTGTCCCATCAGGGAATAAATATCCAAAGCCTTAGGCCTCCCCCACTCAAAGTGTTTTTGTGGTGCTATTCTGCCTGATAAAGGGTTTATTGCCATTAACAGGTCAAGATTCTCTCATTCCTATTTTTAATGACCACACTTGCAGACCAGTTGCATTGAATTTATTTTCATGTCTAACAAAACCAGGATGGAAAACTCCACCAGAAATTAATAGTTTGTTCTCAATGACAATAAAATCTGGTTCACTGTTAACAGGCCTAGAAATTTACAGAATAAGGAGGAAGTTGTTTGAAAGATCCTTAAGGAGCACATGGTACTAAGAAAGGACTTGAGAGACTCTTGTTCAACACAGAAATATGAAAAACAGGACTACAATAATGGGTTGTATTTTAGCAAATCTTGGGAGAAGAGTGAAAAGGTGGAAGTTATATTTTCAAGAAAAAAATAAAGAAAAAAGTAAAAAATAAAACACATTTGCTGCAAATGGGAGATATAGAGAGGAAGAGATGCATCGTAGCTCCTTATTAGATGAAAATGAGGAATAAAGATTTGTATAAAGCTATACACTATGGATGACTTTTCAGATAGTATCAATATCAATGCCAATGCTAGTTACAAAATAAATGAATAAAATTGTTATTTACTTATTAAATTTGAAGTCAACAACTAATACAGTCAGTTTTTAGGGTGCAAACAAATTAATTAAACAAGATACATAAAGAGTTTGGCAAGGGTTGCATATGCCATAGTGCTTAGGACTGAAGCATGAGGAACATTTGAATTGATTCTTCACAGCCAAGTGACTTTCTTTCCCTCAAGTTTGCCTCTTCTGGCTTTAGGTATGAAAAGTCTTCAAGGCACCAAAATCTATTATTTACCGAGTTTTGAACCAGAAAAGGGTTTTGAGTGTGAGGCTGTAATGGTGAATGGTAGATAGAGTGATTGTGTAGTGTCTCTTTTTTGGACACTACTAAGGAGACATAATCAGCCACTCATTGCTCCATAATATTAATGAATGACTGTGGGGTAAAAAATTACTGAAAGATCCTCTTTATCCAGGTAGCTAAACATTAATAGTGTGGAAAAAATGATCAAAGTAGAAATGGAGCAATGTGCTTTTCATCTAAAACACATCTAACTGTGTCCTAGTTTGAATTAGCAAGATGATAACAAGCAGCTCAAGGCAAGTGATTATTCTCCTCCTTTCAGCTCTGTGGCACCACATCTGGAGGGCTGTGTCCATCTCAGGGCACCCCACTACAAGAGAGACTTGGACATTGCAAGCAAGTTCAGTGAGGATGATTCGGTGACAGAAGCATATGGCATATGGTGAGAGGTTGAAAGGTTTGGACCTGTTCAGCCTAGAGAAGAGGAGAGGCAGAAAAGGCCATTCCTGCAACTACCCCATGGGAGAATGAAGTAAGGATGGGGGCAGACTCTTTAGGAGATGCACATGGTGAGAGGCGACAGATTCATGTTTCAGTAGGGGAAATTCATCAGAAAACTACTCTCACTCTCAGGTAGTCCAAAATAAGAATAGGCCAGCCTTGGAAATAAAAAAATTCAACTGGACAAGGCCATGAACAAGATGATACAAAAAAATTTGGAACTGTCCTGAGTGGGGATTTGGACAGGAAAACTTCTGGAGGCCAGTTCTGATCTAAATTACATCTATGCAACATTTCTGTGCAAGTGAAATCTGGGCTTGCAACTTTCAAACTGAAATATTAATGAAACTAGATAGATTACTTTAAATACTAAAGCCAATCTTTTGCAAACACTGGGAATTTAGAACTGAGAGAATAAAAATTGTAGCAACTTTCATTTAAGAATCATGTAATGGGATGAGAACCTGAGCAATTCAAGAAAATATGTGGAAAGATCTTAGAAAACATGTAAATGTCATGAATTTGAAAATAGGTTGAAGAAAAATTAGTCATATAAAACAGACAACTTGGACTTATTCAAAACTTTATTCATAAGTCTGTTTTTTTTTTTTCCTTGTACCAAAATAATGCACAGTAGATAAAGGGAAAATATGTAGTTTTCATAAATTTAGAACTTTGATGACTGCTGTGAAATAATCTCATCAGAAAACAAAGAGATTTGAACTAGATGTAGTGATGTACATCTGAAAACTACAGTCAAAGAAAGTTTTTTAGTCATCATCGAACTGTGAATTAACTGAACATGGCCTCCCATAGAGGTCTGCCTTTGTCCCATTAGTATTTTCATTAATAATTTGCATGATGAAAGAGCAGGAGAATTGTTAATTCTGCAGGGGCAGAGTGCAAGGAATCCAGAGAATATGATCAAAATTATTTTAATAAGCTGAAGAGCTGGATTGAACTCAGACAAAACTCAGTCAAGGCAAATATAACAACAGCTGAACTGATATATCAGTCACAGTTGAAGGGTGCATTAAAAAGGACAAAAAAAGAGGGAAATAAATTACTAGGCAGCAGTATAGGATGTTCAGGGGATTCTATTGGATCACAAACTAAACGTAGTAATTTGATGCATTTTCTTTCTAAAAGTACAGCTTTTACTCTGGAAAGACTTTTTCTGGTTCATTTAGGATTGTCAAGGCCTTGGCTGAAGTAACAAAGTTTACAGAACAAGTGTTACAAATGATAATAGTGAGCTGGAAGGAATCCACAGGAAATAAGAAAGCACTAAAATATTGGAAAGTATGACCTGCCTGCCTGCAAAGAAAGATTAAAATTGCTGGTTTCCTTTAGTCTTAGAGAAGAGACAGTTGAGCGTAGATATGATAAGCAATAGACCATGTAAAATGCCAGTGGGAAGGAGATGATAATAATTTTTTCTCTACTGACAAAGCTGAAAAAACAATGAGTTGTTAAGCTAATCTGCAGAAAATGTAGGTTGGATATTAAGCAAAAATGTCAAAATGCATTGCTGCACTGCTGAAATTCAGAGACAGACGTTGTAAGAATTTTATGATTTTTTTTTCCCTTTTGGATTTAAAAATGAACTAGATCTCTCAGAATTTAACTATGTAGACTTGATCCTACCTCCATATGGAGGCTCAAGTAGACTGGCAGTGGAGCCCTAATGCCTGAGACCCGGATGGGACTTGTGACACAGCCCACTTCTGCTGGGCAGCACATATTGGACAGCGATAGATGGTGCTTGTACAGAGCCCACCAAGTGATCACAGGAGTTTCATTTGGTTGTTGACAAAGGAAAATGTTCTTCACTCCACCAAGGTTTCTTTATTGTCCTATTTGTCTCAATTTCTAAATTCTGTGTATGACAAGTATAAAAAAATTGCCTTTTTTTCCTTAATATTCCAATGAATTTAAACCTCTTTTTTGTGGGGTAAAGCTCAGAGAAGCACAGAAATAATTTAGAAATTAATTACAAATATTACATGGTTAGAAAATGAATCAAGAATGTTTTTTAAAAGGAAAAAAGTAGACCAGTAGGCAAACTGACTCAAAATTAGCCCAGCAATTATTCTGATCAGTAGACAAGCCATTGAAGAATGGATTAATTACCCTAGCAGAAAATTAATTAAGTTAGGTAATGAGTCAGATAGGAATAATTTCTGAATTAATTGAGTATTCAGTCCTGTGACTTGTGTAACAGAGAGCAAGGGTGATAGCCTGAGAACACAATATAGTTACTGATATAGCAAGTTAAGATATCAGATGATGAAAGGAAATAACATTTATTTCTAGCAACACTAGCCATTGAGACCACCAAGATGAAAACCAGGAAGAACTGATTTTTATTATACTGACAAATTAAAAAAACCCAACAATGAAACAAAATCCTCCAATATTTGGGAAAGCTAAAACACTTTGCCATTATTTAATTTCTGTTATTACACGACATAAAAATATTTAGTCAGAATTTTAAAATCTAAGAATTTTAAGTTTAAAAAGTGTTATTTTCCTCACTAAAAAAGATACAAAAGGAACGCCAAGAGGAACTAATGACTGTGCAATGTTTCTAGCACTCTCTTGCGGTATCAAATCTTCTCTATTGTTCAGGGTTTGCTGATTTTTTTTTTTTTTTGTTGTGGGGAGGAGGGAGACAGATTTGTCTAGTTTGTTTTGTTTTGCTTTTTTGACGTGTTTGTTTGTTTGCTTTTCCCCCAAAGACAAGATTTAGGAAATAAAGACTGCAAATCCCAGAATAACACTCTACCTTCAGAATCCAGAATACTTATGCAGGATGTCTGTCAGTCAGACCTTCTGAATCTATTCTAGTTTCTGTAAATTATATAAACATTTCTTGTGGTCAGAGTAATAATGGAAAAACATTGTTATAGCTTGATGCTTAGAGTACTCTTTATTCATGTAGAATGGCTGGTCCTAATTCATCATTGAAAATATTCTGCTTTTTGAGTCTAGAGGAGATACTTCACCAATTTGGCAGTTCTTCCTCTTTTGGGATATAGTTTACAATGGATAACCATCCAGATAATCTGTGGAAATATTCAGAGAACCATCCAGATGCAGAGCAGGTACTTAGATCTGCCTGCAGCTTCTAGTTTCTTCCCTTGCAGGCATAGGCTTGTCTTCTCTGAACTGAGTCCTCAGACATCACACAGAGCTGAGGTCCCTCTCACCTGCCCGGACCGCTCCCCGCTGGAGCTCGGTGGTGCGCTACCAGCCTGGGAAACAACAGAGCTCCCAGAGCCAGGAGCCACGGGAGCTGACTAACAGCAAGAAAAGGAAGGCAGCCTAGAAACAACACAATTATTGGGCTGCCACGAAAGTCTACATCCAGCCTGGGACCAGGAGATGAAATCCGACAGCTGTGTTCAGTTTATGGTGAAATTGGAGAGCTGTGTTCAGTTCAGACAGCTGGTTTTCAACTTTTACAAACACTTGCATTGAGCGGACAGGGACTTAAACAGCAAAGAGAACAAGCATGTTGCAGACTGTCTACTGTGGCAATTTGGAAGTCCTCTAGGACATATTGCAGTCTTAGCAACAGAACTATTTGGTTTATTTGACTTTTACACGGTATTGTGCTATCTATTTAAATTTAAAGCTGGTAAGAAGTGCCCAGAACTAATAAAAGAACACCACTGGTTTAAGACAGGACCATTTAAAATGTTTGTATTAGACAGGAAAAAGTCTTAGAATAATCCTTTTTTCATTTAATATATGTATCTTTTTTTCCAGGAGGCAACTGTCAGTCACTTGTTACTTGGATTGGAACAGGTCTGGGACTTAACTCAAATTTCAAAACTTAGCAACTCCTTTGGGACTGAGATGATGCTTCTCCACCAGTTAAACTGGTTTGCTGGAGGTGATGCTGAAAATTCACAATGCACTCAGTAGTAACTTTGTTTGTGCATTGAATTTTACTACCCTAAAATTAATCTGAGTCTCCAACATTTGAAAATATTCTTATTGCATGGGATAAATCATAGTCTTACAGTGTTTAAGGCTTTTGAGTATGCATTTTAAAGATGTAACTTGAAGATTTTTCAAGTCTGCAGTTTAAAATTTAGTATTTTAATAAAGCTCACATAAAAAGAGTTCATTCAAATATTAAGCTTTTGTTCTGAATTTTTATTCAGTTCAGCTGTTATGTCATCTATAAGAATTCCTGGCATGTGTAAGGAGCCTAACTGATTCAATACCATATGGAAAATGTTCTACTCTCCTGTAGGGATACTTCCTCAGATGTGTGATAAAGGCACCTGTGGTAGATTTATGCTCTCCCGATAACAGAAAAGGATGAAGAAAAGGCACTCAGTTGTTACCATGGCGGCTATAGAGCAGGATCTCTGTAGACCCAGGCTGTATCAGTCCTTCTTTTCTGTTCAGTTATGACTTTGAACTGTTCCGAAACTTCAACAGACTAGTCAGTGATGGAACTGACATTTCTCACAAAAGGAAGAAACAACAAGACATTTTCTGTTTGCTGTTGGAAATTATACACTAAACCCTAGTTAGCAAACACACTCTATGCTAATCTGAATTGCTGCCTCTGTCCTAAAAAATGAAAATTTTTGCTTTTGCAGTGCTGGAGAGAAAGTAATTTTTGCACCTTCTACTTGCTGTGTTTCAGTGTTGTCTGAAAGTTGGCAAAACATATCCAATACTCTACAATAGCTCCCTGTGAGTAGTTTGACAGCTACATTCTTATTCCTACTCAGAGGCCCTGTTGCTATTATGATTTTTTTAAATTTCTACCCTCATTTTTCTCAGCATGTTTTATGTAATTGTTTCAATTTTTCTCTGATTATGGAATTTGATTATGCAGATACAACACAGAGATAACTGTAGAGATTCATTCACATTTTTCTGTGATTACTTGCTATACAAATACATTGGTACTCAGATCATCTTGTATGAATTATTCATGGCATACTCTGATGTACTTTATTTAGGAACACACATGTAAACAAAAGCAGAGGAAAACAGTGGAAGTAGATAAAAAGATACTCTTCCATTTCTTTCAGCTTCTGATATTTTTTTTCCCAGGTGTTTTTCAATGTCTGTTTGCCAATTTCAAACTGCTGCACTGCCAATTTTGTCCCTTGATGCACGAACCACAATCCATGCAGGGGTCACAAAAAGCACATGCCTTAGTGCTTCAGACCTCCTTAGACTCAAAATTGTCTTATCTTTGGTGTAAGAATTTGCTTTAATTTGAGGATTGTTTTCCTCTCCTGGTAGATCAACATAATTAAACTAGGAAAATTTACTTTCAAATATGTGTACATATATATATATTATTTTTTTTAAAATAATTTAGCTTACCCTGTCAGGATTACAATGAACAGATCTTTTCAAAAAACATATAATAAAACACCATGCTATTGAAAAAATTCTGTAACTCAAATGTGATCCGTATTAATACTCAAGAAATTTTAAATTCAGTTTAAACACAAATCTTACATATTTTTGGTGTAGTAGGCCAACACTATTAACTTTATTTCTGAAATAAAGCCTACCACATGGTTTTAAAAGATCATAGAATTGATGAAAAAGTACACATTTAGATCTCCAATAATATATGTGAGTTGTTCATTGCTTTGTTTTTCTTCATGTAGAATTACACAAAAATCAAAATTATGATTTTAGAGACTTGTAAATTTCAGTGTTATTACCTTTTCATCCATGTTCAATTACTCCAGTTTTTCAAGTGTGTACAATATTGAACAAAACCACTTGAATAATTTAGCTGTCTGAAAAACTTGGGAAACTGTTCCAGTAGTAAAAATTGCTCTCCAACCTTTTCTCTGTGTGTCCATGCATTTAAAATCCACTAGTTTAAATAGTTGCACAAGTGTGGTACATCAAACAGAGCACAGGTATATTTAATTGCAGAATTCTTACAGGGTCCAAAAGCCACTGAACATAATTGAAATACTCTTATTCATGTCAGCGACCATTAGGTTATACTCACAGTAATTATTATAATATTTATCTTCTGTTGAATTAACCTACAAAGCAACAAGAATGCCCATAATACGTACAGTCAATTGCAATTTAATATATGCCATGTTTCTAATTTAGAAATAGAATTATACTTGTTAAAATTGCTATTACAGGCATGCCATAAGGATATTTTTGTATGTTTAAATATTAAAGCTTATGTATGTTTAATAAACCCTGAAAAAAATGGCTATCTTCTGCTGTTAGCATATTTATTATGTTTCAGCCTCAGCAAATTCTCTCAAATTTCATTAGAATGAGAAAAAATCTACCAATTCTTATGTGGCTATCAAGATATAGCTCTTCACCAATCCTACATCTCACAAAAAACCCAAGAAATAATAAAAATAATAAAATAATAAATATATACATTATATATTAAATATATAATAATAAAACAATAATTAAACAATAATAAATAATGAAAAATTCTTCTTGTGTTTTTTGGTACTTATGACTTTGCCCCATCAGTGGCAACTCAGATGGGAGTTTGGAAAGACGCGACTTCAAGGTACCACGACATTGCCCTGCATTACACGGGCAGCCAGATGAAAGTTGGTAAGCTTTGCTTTCTCAGACTTACAAAAAACTGCTGCCAGATTATAAAACTTCAGCCCAGACAGCTGAACACTTCTAGTTTGTCAGATGAAGCAGGAGCACCCTGCACACACAAAGGAACACAAGACCAACCTCTGTGGAACAGAAAATATCCATGTCAAACCCGTGTTGAGTGTCAGGAAGGCAGTTGTGTCTGTCAGCTTGCATGAAGCCTGAATTTGGAGTACCACAAACCCTTATATTAAAAGAAGAACTTTTTTATATCCTCTCAACAGTTTGCTGCCTTTTCCATAATATTGTCCTGTTCCTAATAATAGAGTTTGCAAGTAAAAAAACAACCTCTGAATATTTTCCAGCATCTTTTAACAAATAACAGTTGAAATGTTTCTTATTTATTTTGGCAGATAAATAAAACCACAATAAATGTATTGAGAAATAGGGTTAGTTTGCCTGTCACAAATAATAGGAATTCATCTACCCTTATGATTAATATTTAATGTGAGGAATTTTGACTACTGATTAGCTCTATTAATAATTAATGCAATGTTATTGTGGATGATTAAGGCTATTTCTTTTGATGGGATTCTCAAATCCCTTCTAACACCTCAGTATTAGTTCTTTATGATATCTATCCATGCATTAGTTCCAGCAGCCTGTTACAGAGAGCTTTGTAATTACAATTCAACCAACCCTGAAATATCAACAAACAGAAATTGTATTCCAGCTGCTGTATAAGAAACAGTTGAATAAGAATGCTTTAGGCAGCTGAATATTTTTTTTTTCTTTCTTTTTAGCTGGCAGGATTATTTCAAGAAGTTTCCTTTCTATTTCCTACCTCAATGTATTTCTATTTTGGAGCGGTACAATCTTGGCTAAAATTAGTCATCATCAACAAAAAAAATAAAATTTAACAAGCAACATATTTAAATATGTGAAAATGACATATGTATCTAGTATATATACTATAATTGCCATTTCAGATGGTCTCTATCAATAGGTGGTGACATAGTTTTGTGTCATCTGGAAGAAAGAAGGTAAATTCTGCCTGGTTCATGACAGAGTTGATAATTACCATAATCCATTAAATCATCTGATTTAAATATATGGGCATTAAAGCTTCATTGATCAAAATTTATTAGGCTGTTGTGGTGGACCGAAGATTGCTGGCAGCTAAAACCCTCACCAAGCTGCTTGTTCCCTCTCTTCAGCAGAATCAGAGAGAGAATGTAAGGGTGAAACAAGAGAACTCATGGACTGAAATAAAGACAGTTTAGCAGGTGAAGGGAAGCTTGGTCCACAAGAACAGCAAAACTAAGGAATTCACTGACTACCTTCCATCATCAGGCTACACGCTTAACCAATAGCAAGAGAAGAAGGGCTCCAGCGTCCATAATTGTTGCTTGGGAAATTAAAGACCTTAATCCTTCAGTGTCCCTGCTTCATTCTTCTTTCCCTGGATTTTTATTGCTGAACACAGCATCATATGGGTATGGGATATTCCTTTGATCACTGGAGGTTTGCTGCCCTGGCTGTATCCCTTCCCATCTTCTTACTCACCCTCAGCATACTCACTGGCACAGGGAGCAAAGTGAGAAAACCTTGACACTCTGCAAGCAGTACAACAGACGTAACACTCATGTGCTATTAATGCTATTTTTCTCACAAATAGACCTGTCACACCAACATACAGGCTGCTATGAAGAAAATTAAATCCATCCCAGCCAGACACAGCATACTTAAACTGAAACACTAACCTCATGTGTGTATGCTCAAAATTTCAAAATTATTTCTGTAGAATTACACATCTGAACCACAGTCATTCTTTTTGTTCTGAGTTTATAGAAAAAGTATTTAACCATGAGTGGGGCTCCAACCTGCTGTTGCACAGCAAATATAAGATATTAAATTTTATTTAAATCCCAGTACATTTGAAATAAATAAATAAAATTTTCTTGGCACTAATCAGGAATGAAATGATTCTCTGAATACCATAAGACCCTTTAACAAATTGTTTCCCTTCTAAACACGTAGAGGTTTGCACAGACTCTCGATTGTTGCCAGTGACCATACAAAACTAGCCCAAAATCAGTGTTTGGTATCAAGAAAAGAACCAGAGAAATAAATGAATAGTTATTTCAACACAGATGAGGTAGAAGGCTTGCAGGAAAAGGGAAGAAATAAACGAAGCAGAAAATATACAGTGCTGTTTTATTTATTCCTACTCCTGGCTATTGTTTCATGGTTTCTTATATCATTCTCAGTGTCCAAGGTAAGAGAAAACTTGACATTGTAATTGAAGGTAGGCATCTGATCATTCAAAGGAGTTAAATCTCTGTAAAACCGATTTAACCTGAAGGTCCTGAAATTCACATTGTTTATCAGAGAAAAATGTAGAAATAACAGTGGATTTATTCATGAGTTTAATGACAGAACCAGCTTTCCAATGATTTTCAGCCTCCCAACATCTTAGGATGGGACTTATTTTATTCAGACTTATTTTACCACCCCTACTTTAGAATATAAGATATTTTAAAACTCAGTCTTCAATGTACTAATTAAATCTAGTGTATGTCTAAGACACATTTTCAATTTAATAAAATACACTTTGAACATGTTTAACAGCTTTATCAAAAAAAAGCATTAAAATGGGCTGGCTACTTATCAGTGGAACCTCTGAGATGTTATTTGAAGTTTCATTATGAAGTTCAATGGTTCTCAAGAAGCATTAAAAATAAATCAACAAATTATTAATATGGCCTGTTACATATTTCTTTGCAACAACTTAAAATAATTCACACTTCTTTTTAAAGAGATGGGTTAAAAATCTAACCTGAATTATTAAAGAAGGCATTGATTATGCCTTGGGTTTATGCTCATTTAGGGACTTATTTTCATTGCTGATTTTAATATTTTTCAGTAGCCTAATTCAAATGAATGCAGTTTTAGAAATCTAATAATCTAATAAACTCTATAAATAAATTCATATTGAGAATAATCAGGAGAAATAAAAAATAAAATAGACATAATGTATTTTCTTCAGACTACATATATTTTTTCCAGAGTACATAAAAAATATTTTTCTCCCTTGAAAGGGTGGGAGGACAAAACCTAACAGGAAAGGCCAACAAACCAAGCATGATACAGGCAGAGGATTTGCAGGACACATACATGTATTTATTACCAAAAGGTTCATGCAGATTGTGAAAGAAAGTTACAAAACTTACTAGTGCCCCAAGACAGCTGTAACTTCTGTACTGAAAATTTAGAAGGATTTTTATATGTCCATTAAATTTCTTCTGAATCATGAAGACATTTTAGCAGTTTTCCTTCACTTGAGCAATTGGCAGGCTTAAAGGCACATAATTTGTTTACATCTACCTGTATCATAAAAGTCCCTCTTTTTGCATTTTCCTCAATAATTGAAAAAGCTTTTTATAAACACACATTAATGGGGTCCCTCAATATGCTCCAGGAGATGTCGGCTACAGTGTACCCCACCCAAATCTTTCTATACTAAGGCACATAAGGAACAAGGACAGCCCAAAGCTTCAGCAAAGTCTCAGGGATTCAAGGTCATTGACAAAAGTGAAAACTGGTGGGATGAATCCTGGAGTCCCCTGCTGGATGGTTACAGGCTCTTCAGGAGGGACAGGCAGGGCAGGAGAGGCTGGGGGTTGCCTTTGTATGTAACAGAACACAAGCCGTATGAAGAACGACTGAGGGAGCTGGGGTTGTTCAGCCTGGAGAAAAGGAGACTCAGAGGTGACCTTATCACTCTCTTCAACTTCCTGAAGGGTGGCTGGGGTGAGCTGGGCGTCAGTCTCTTTCTCCGGGCAACAACAGACAGAACAAGAGGACACAATCTCAAACTGTGCCAAGGGAGATACAGGCTAGAATTAAGGAGGAAGTTTTTCACAGAAAGAGTGATCAAATACTGGAATCATCTACCCAGGGAGGTGGTGGAGTCACCATCCCTTGATGTGTTTAAAAAAAGACTGGATCTGGCACTTGGTTCCATGACCTAGTTGAGGTGTTAGAAGATGGGTTGGACTCGATGATCTTAAAGGTCTCTTCCAACCTAGAAATTCTGTGATTCTGTGAAGTGTATGGGGTTTACAATTGGCAATGACACAGCTGAAAGCCTCTGTGTAAGAATCAAGGGACAAACATTGCAGATGTCATTACAGGAGTCTGCTGTAATTTAAAACATCCTTAAAACAGAAAAAAAATCATTGTCTAGTGTGGGTAGTATTACTACAAACAATGTTATTTGACAAAAGAGCAAAATTGAAACAAGAATACTGACTGGAAAATAATCTGAAACGATGGTATTGAAGATGTGTCTGGCAAGAAGCCATATAGGAAGATCCTCTACATGCCCTAAGATTTCTGTGATCAAATACAATCTGCAGGAGATACAAGTGTGCAGACAGCTGAGATGGAGCCTCACATCTGTGAGATGTTCAAGGATATTGTATCTTGATGGATCACAAAGTTTCATTGTTTAGCATGTACATTGGAAGGATATGAAAGAGCAGTGTGAGGGACCCTTATATCATTAATTAATTAACCACTATGCCAGCATTCTTTGGAGCCTTACTGCAGGTCTGGTGGCCATGTGAACATATGGATAGCAGATGTCCCACATATTGATGTTAGTCCTTAAAAATATCCCAAGAAAATCACATCAGCTGGTTAAAAGACTTGTAGGGCCAAAACAGTCAAGGCCCTTCCATTCAGGCAACCCTTCAATATACTACGCACAGTGCAACAGATCTTCAGGCAGCTATAAAAAGAATACATCTGAGAAGAAAAGAGGCCTCTCCACATACATTATTTGTTTAAGATTAGAGAGCAAGTCAGATAAATACAAACAAGCTCAGGTCTAAGTTCTACTTTTTTAGAAAAAACTTGAAACCTTTGAAAAGAGAACAATTATAAGACAATTTTACTAAAAGCATATCAAGAAGAAGATCAGAAATAAACCACTTCATCTTCAAAGCTGGCAAAAAGGCTATTAACTTAAAGGGGGAAGATTGACAGAGTATTAAAATTAAAAACCATTTTTCATTTTTCTTTTATAGACTGTCTTCAGAAGATGAATGTTCCAGATATATTAATGACTATGAAGGCTAAGTCCATGTGTTCTACAGAGCAAAAGTCCTTTTAAATTCACATGCTACAAATTGCTAAACTATATTTATTAAATATGGCACCGATTAAACTACTGTAGTATTATAAACATTCCATCAAGTTATCTTCAGCCTGTTTATGTAAATTGAAAATAAACACAATTATACATAGTAGAAAAAGAGTATCTATTTTTGACAACTACATTAAGATTTCATCCTCCATTCAGCTCCAGGACTATGTAAAAACTCCTTCCAATGACCTTCATATAATGATTTTTTTTTTATTCCTCTGTTTATTAGCCTGTGGTTCTAAATAAAAATATTTCTAATATATGCAGATAGAGCTCATCATGATTTAGAACATTGGTTTTTGCATTAGTAAATGCCTTGTTACATCTAATGGTACTTAAATATCTTTCTTGGGAAATCATAGTAAGAAAATTTTCTACTACTTGTACAGCAGTTAGCCGAAACATTTAAAGGTCATGAGCCATAATGACTGTTTTTAAAACTCCTCCTTCCTGTAAAAACGAAGGTGACATATAGATAATATTTAACATGGAAATCAAAGGAGTGTAATTCCCTAAAGAATATACAAATTAGACATCAGTGAAAGTAATTTTTATTGTCCCACCAAAATGCTGCCTTGTCATCATCAAGGACCATATTTCAGAGCAAGAAAGGAAGCTTATATCCATGAGTGATGCAGTTTCCAGTTGTAAGATCATCTAAAAAAGCAAGAGTGTGTTTTAGCTGACACTGCCATATGTTGAATGAAGAATCTGCTGTCCTCATAAACCTACCAGAACCCTGAACATGAGAGAAGTTCAGATGAGTAACTTGCAGCCACAAACAAGATGCTCTTTCGCTGTACAGCAATGCAGTAGAGATGCATTGCCTCCAGACATACTGCAGCCAAGTCAAGAACTGAAAAATCAAGGTGAGATAAAAGGTGTTTTGCCAAGCCAACTTACTCAAGGCTTTGCTTTATGTAGTCTGCTTTTGATCATTGAATTAAGTAATGCATGAGTAGACACATTACCCATACATTAATCTCTACAGTAAGACCTATCAGATACAAATTTACCAAACTCAAACATTTTATAACTCTTTATTTATTTTTGGAGTGACTTCAAAGCAAAAACAATAATGCATGTTATTTATCAAGTCGCAGACAAGCTCTTCCCCTGGGTGTGGAGAAAAAAAATAAAAATATTCCAAATAATAATATTGGGCTCTTTTGGTCAATCTCCTCTTAGGAGGGAGAGAGGAGACAAGTGTTTGTTTTCAGTAATCATTACATATTAAGACAGAAGACTCATCTTGAGAGCTGCTTAATGTGGGATAACATTTTAATGTTTTCTACACAACTTATAATTCACAGCTATGTAATGTGATTCTCTGCCAAGAGACACTTGTAGTATGTCCCTTCAGGTCAATATCACTAGATCATAAGTGAACTCTGACCTCCCTGCAGGAAAATAATCATGTATGAAATTAATCTGATTTTTCAGCTAGATACAATAGTTATTAAACATGCAGTTGCTTCAAGGTTACATTTGTAATGATGCTGTACACTGATTGTCTGGTCTCGCATTATGCTGTAGGGTAATTATTAAATTCCAATTTAATTATTTTAAATCTCCAGTACAATAAAATTATATTTTTGGATTGATACAGGTTTTTGCCTAGATTTTTATTCCTTTGTTGTAGCTGAAGTTTCTAAAATTAATTGAAGACCAATGATTGCATATTCAATAACTATTGAACCTTGTCTCTCATTTTAGTTTCAACACTCTTTATCATGTATCTTGTTAAAATATACGTTTTCCAGTGCTTCCATTTAAGTTATCTAAGCTTATTTCTGAAAGCTATTGTTCATGTTACTGCATAAGTTTTGAATTCATCATTCAAATAGAGCTTCTATATTGGCTTCTCCTGTGCCACAAAACACAGAGCTACTGAAGAAGCAATCAGTATCTTCTATCTGTTGCTCTCTCTATCCCAAAACCACCAAAACTGTTTCGTAGTCCACAAAGATGCATTTTATAATGTCCCCAAACTGGATATCAGCTCAATCTAAAGTTCTAAAATCAAATTCCTATAAAGATGGAGAATTTTGGGACCATAACATCATTTAAATGTGCTTTTCTATCAATATTAGTTCTCATCAGTTTTATTAACAGTTAATGTAGGAATTGCCTAGATAACTACAAAATAAGTGTTCATTTTCCTATTCTAATTTTACCCAAATTTTATAATTTCAGTAGGCAGGAAATGTAAACAAAGTTAATAAAAAGCACAAGCCTTTTCAATTAATACTATATATTGAACACAGAATCAATTTATTTTAGTTATTGATAGAGATCTGTAGTCATATTTTATTAGGCATTTAATTCTACTAGGCTTAGATGAGGCCCGTTAAAAAATGAAGAAATTTGAGCTTAAATAAAATCAGAATTTAGTGGGTCCAGAGAATATAAGTCATGAAGTTTGAAACATTTAAAATGTAGACTTGGTACTTTATACAAAATCTACTGTGTATGTAAACAAATGTCAGAGCACAAAATAAATCCAAATCATTTACAGGAATGATAAAAAAAACATTGCTTTTTTCCATCTATATTTTCTAAACCTGGTTTGCAAATAGGAGATGGAAAGCAATTTTATTTTCAAAACTGAAATATTATACACATTAACCTTTGAAGAAAGCTAAACCATTGAGAATGTAATAATGAGGAGAAAAAAACAAATAAACCCCTATATTTCAAAGGGATAATGACCTACTTGTCCTGAATTTAGTTTATTGTTCTGTTTTCTATTTCAGTATTTCATATGGTTCTTCATATATTTTTAATGAATATATTTTATCTTGTCTTCAATCTCCCATGCTTTTAAACTACTTCAGTGTGAATTCAGCATTTATCAATATTGATCTGCTTAAACTAAGAAATGTCTTCCTGCTTACCCAGGAAATAAAAGACTAATAATTCACTTGCCAATTCTTCCCCCAAGGTATGCCTGATTAATACTGTCCAGCCTCTTTAAGCAGCATCAAAAATGGTCAGTGATAGAAGTCATTGCCTTCTCTACTTTGGGCAATTATCTCACTAGTCACATGGAAATGTCAATAATTAAAGACATGGAAAGTATTAAAGATTGTTTTCCTTCACTTATTGATTCTTTGGATGTTGTTCTTAAATAATATCATGCCTACTAAGCGGACATCAATCAACAGAGTTTTATCTGAAAACGTACATTTTGAGTGTGTGATACCAAGCAGCAGCCCTTAAAGCATCGCAGAAAATGAAACGTCCAGAAGGCTTCTGCACATATGCACCAGTGGGCCCTCTCACAGTCATCTGGCATTTAAATATCACTTAGAGCCAAGAAGATCAGTTTTATTCAATTGCTGACCCTCCTGAGCTGCAAAGACTAAAAGGTGCCATCCTCCATTGTTGTGACACATCAGCTTTGCAGCTCCCTTTACGGCTGACACTTGAAGGTGAACACTCTGCAGGGTATTCGGTTTGCCCTGAAAGCAATCAAGCTCATGCCTTCTCAAGATGGGGATAAGTTTTAAGGCAACGTATTCACCTTTCTTTTCCAAGGGATGCTTAGCTGTAAATTTAACCCCACTTCTGTTATCTACTCAAACCTCTAGGGCCATATTGCTTCATAATTAAAAGCACAAAGAATTTACTTTTAAGGAAAACAAGCCTCTGGCCACGATTCCCCAAAGGGCAGAGGTTGGACTGGCACTGGGAAGAAAGCCCACAGCTGTTTGTATAGATGAAAATCTGAATTAAATCTATTTCACATTAAAATCAAAGCTGACAAACTTCCTCTTAGCTCTGGTAAGATGAAAACCCACTGCTTTGATTGGTTTTGTTCACGACTAGAGGAAAACTAATTAATTTACATTTCATATGCTAAGCTGTCTCACAGCTCTGTGATCCCCACTGGTAGCCTCAGGTACACTTCCCAAAGCTTCCAGTCACCTTTCTCTTTACAAAGTCGTTCTCTTTAGCTACTACACCTACTCCTCTAATGACAGTGGGTGGGTAGCCAGGCAGGGATCTGATGTATCAGCAGGTACAAAGAAAACATAAGAACTTCATCACAGGGCTGATAAAAGCATCTTCAGTAGTCAACTTCATGGTCAAAAAAAAATTAAAATTAGGTACATAATTTTTTCTAGCTTTAGAAGGCCAAAAACCTACAAACACATTTTGTACTTACCCCAGTACTGTCAGTTCTTGCTCCTCACACAGGGCTCTAAATGACAGTGGACTCATGACTGACCCAAGTGTCAGTCCCTTATTATTTGAAAAATTCTCATATCTTTCCCCTAATCGACAGGGGGCTCAAATGACTGACACCAAAGACTGATACAAGCACCAGCCCTTTTCTATACTACAGTAAAACTATCATACTTCTCTCTGCAAACTCCCCAGAGACCCCATCTTCCTCATCACCTTCTTCCACATGACTAGCCAACCCACTCTTTTATAACACACATCCTTTATTGGACATAGCTGTGACCTATTAAGGGCAAGGCTGTTTCCACCCTTTGGTAATTAGTACAGCTGCAACCCATCAGGGGCAAAATTGCCTGCGGCACTAGCTCTATTCTCTTGCAATCCATTCTCCCACACCCCTGTACTAACAATCCAGAAACTATTTTCTTCAGAGGAAGTGTTAAATGGGTGTTTAAAGTGAAGAAATAAGAATTTTGTGATGATGAGATCCGGTATAGTGACTTCACATCCAAACTTGACCTTAGATACCTGGAGGCCCTAATCCAGACGCTTCAAAGTACACTCAGCAGTAAATACTTAGGGCTAAGGAAATGGCTCAGTAGAAGTCAAACTTTAGATCCAATGTTTTTAGGAGATCCTGGATCAAATATTCAAATATGAGAAAGAATAAAAAGGCCCAAACAACTGACAGTATATTCTCTGAAGAAAGACAAAGTAATGCCAGTGAACCCCTGGACAGGAACACAGGTGTTTTATTTTGAGCACTAATTAAATGGATACATGAGACAAAGATAACGCATACCTTATTGTTAAGAATGAGAAAAGCAAAGTCTGAAAAACATGGCCAGTCAAAAATGCAAGAAGGAAATTAAGCAGGCTAAAAATTTAATTAACATATTGAAAAGAATACTCAAACTAAATAAAAAATTCTGTAAATACATCAAAACCAAAAATCTTATTAAATATAATGCCTGATTACAAACATTTCTAAGGTTAGCTCAGGGGTGATAAGGCTTTAGCATAGAGGTTCCAGAATTCCTTTGTGTAGGTTTTTAATTGATTTGTTGGACAGATTCCTCCATGCAATGAACTTTTTATAGCAGATAGGTAAAAGGGACTAGACAACTCAAAATAAATATGCAGGAATTATCAAACAAAGCAAAATGTCTTAAATCCCTTTAATGAGATGTCATTTACTGAAGACCTAATTGTCTGAAATATGAAATTGCAAATGTGCGGGCCAAAGTCTGTAACTTGACATTACAAATTATTGCTGTGCTGGATTACTAAGAGGTTCCTATATAATTCCTATCTAGGCAGAGGAATGCTGGGGAGACTCTGAGAACAACAGCACAATGACACTGGCTTCCATCCCAGATAAGACAGCATTAAAACATAGGGAGTTATCAAGGAAGGTGATAAGACCAAGACAGAGGGTGCAATTTTTCCGCTATAGAAAAATTGCTGTTCCCACATCTTCACTGTTGTCTACAATTCTCATCCCTACACCTCAAAATAGTCCTAATGCTTTAGAGAAGGGACCAAAAGGAGCAAGGAGAGAACCATAAAAGAGTGGAGTAATTCCATTTTAAAAGGAGGCAGCTGTGGGGACGCATGATTAAGACTTTCCTTTGAAAAGCTGAAATAGACATTACCATTATTTATAAAATCTCACAGTATGGGAACTGAGGAATAAGAATGAAGCACTTGAGAAAATAAGAATGAAGCAATTTTAAGACAGATCAAATGGCACTTCCTTGAGCTGTTAATAGATAACGTCTGTAAGCTGCTGCTAGGAGTCACAAACAGCAGCAGCCACATCAAAAAGTGAACAGAGGGACTATCCCTAAACTCAGGGTGGAAGGTCTGGATGAGGGCTGTACCCACTAGCAGCACAGCACATCCCTTCTGGTTGCAGGGGCAGCAGGAGGAGGCAGGCCACAGGAAGCAGCCAAGCTTCTGAGTGCTACCTAAGCAGCATATTTTTCTGCCCCCATCAGAGACAGAGTATTAGGCTAAAAGAATCCCAGCACAGGCCCAGAATATTTCCAAAGTCCTTATACAGATTTGTACAATTTAAACTGCACAAAGTTTGAACATTAAAAACTGAAAACTAGAGGCAAACTTCCTGAAGATGACTGATATATCATGAAAAAATAAAGTCAAAATACAATTTTTCTTTTTTTTTGCTTCAATTTTCCTGAGTTACCTTTTGGAAGATTATTATTACTTGTCACTAGAAGGTAGTTCAAAGGATTGTAACACTGCAGTATTAAAACCACCACCAGTTTTCTCTTTGTGAAATACTCTTAAATTCCACAATATTCCAATAATATGTGTTCTGTCTCTTGGACAAATTGACCTGCTCTCATTCACAGTCTTTGAAGGAAGAACATTTATTAAAGATATTGAATTGCATATTATGATTGCCGTGAGTAGTCTTACTGTTACTGTTATTAAGAATTAAATAGTCCTCTGTTCTTTTTACATTATTTTTTTCATATTTGCTTTATAAATTTATTCATTTTAGTTTTTGAAATTATCTTGATCATTCAGAGACAGCAGAGCCATGTCCATTTGCTAAGTGGTCCCATCCAACCTAAGGAATATAAAAAGTGAAATTGTATTAAAACACAACTTCTCAGCACATGAAGAAAAGTCCCCAAAATTCCTCTTTCTTCTTAAACTAAAAGTTCTGTATTACTAGTCATAAATTGGAATTCTAGACCATAAAAAAAGAGCAAATAAAACCCAAATCCCAATGTTTTTATCCTTATTTAAGTGATAGATTATTATTTTAAAATGACCTGTTTGTTTGAGTTTTAGCTACACAGTAGGGTAAAGCAATCTTAGCTTCAACTTTGTTATCTATTAGATATATAGGTAGACTAAACTAGATAGATAAACTTTGTAGATAATTAGATACCAACATCTCATTATTTTTTAGTTTAGTCTGATAACAACTCTGACTAAAAAAAAACAAACCCTTTTTAAAGTTTTGGGAATTTTTTTTAATAGTTTTAGCGCAATATTAACATTGCCAACCTGAGACTGACAAGCATTTCGTCTTCTTCAATAGTAGTACATTTATGATAATGGGTACTAAATGTCTGTGATTGGGACATCTTTTATTCTAAAATAACCACAGGGTCCAAAAAGGCAGTATTTCATTATTCAGTTTAAGAATATTTGTCAGGAGTATAACACTCTACACTTTAGGTAATTGCAGTGGTCTGAAGTTTACTAACATCTGGTCAGACCCTGAAAACTTGATCTGGTGTGCTGGTGCCAGCAGCTGAACATAAGCCAGGTGTGTCCAGGTGGCCAAGGCCAGTGACACCTGGCCTCTATCAGCAATAGTGAGGCCAGCAGGACCAGGGCTGGGACCATCGCTCTGTGCTGGGCTCTGGTTAGGCCACACCTCGAGTGCTATGTCCAGTTCTGGACTCCTCACCATGAGAAAGACATTGAGGAGCAAGTCCAGAGAGCAACAGAGCTGCTGAAGTTCCTGGAGCAGCTGAAGGAGTTGGGATTGTTTAACCTGGAGAAAACAAAGCTCAGGGGAACCTTATCACTCTCTAATACTCCCTGAAAGGAGGGTGCAGCCAGGGTCACTCTCTTCTCCAAAGTATCAAGCAAAAGGTCAAGAGAAAATATGTCAAGAAAAGGGGAGATTTACATTGGATTTTAGGAACCTTTCTTCATAGAAAGGGTTGTCAAGCATTGGAACATACTGTCTAGGAAAGTAGTTGAGTCACCGTCCCTAGAAGGTCATTAAAAACTTGTGTAGGTTTGGCACTTAGAAACATGGTTTAGTGGTGGACCTGGTGCTGATGGGTTAATGGTTGGACTCAATAATCTAAGATGCCTTTTCCAAATTAAAATATTCTATAATTCCACAATTCTTCTTTGTTAGAGTAGTCTTTGCTTGGAAAAACAATTCCTGTAATCATCAGTATCATACGTTACCTTAAGAAGGTTTGGAAGTGTTGCTTTTCATTAGCTCATTGCACCCAGTCTTGTTCAAAGTCCCAGGTAAAATTTCCAAGGTACTGGTAATGTTTAAATTTTTATTCCATCTAAAAGTTAGATCAGTTATAGATATCTCAAAAATGTCTTAAGGAAAAGTAAGGATGTCTGAAGGAAGAAGAACACCAAGGAATTTCTTTTCAGACAGTGGTACCACTGCAAGCATGTTCTACCTTCTTGAAGTCAAAAGTAGATTTCAAGGCCTGTGAAAGCCCTCTATCTAACATGCAGAAAGAAGTGGACAATGCATGATGCACAGTGAGTAATTTATTGCAGAAATAAACGATATTTTTTGAGTCAGGAACAAACAAAAATATTATTTTATTATTTATACTTTTTTATCTTTTTATTCTTCTTAATATCAAAAATCATATCTTATAAAGAAATATTTTTTTCTTAGAGTATGCAGATTTTAATTTCTATTTATGTCTGTATTTATTCATTTTTGGTTCTGGTTATCCATTTGTCAGTTCTGGAAAAAGATAAACCAGGTCAGATGGAAACTGCAACAGCTGATATGTTACTTCAACCAAAAGGCTTAATTTTATGGCAAACAGACAGGCTCAATCTTTTATAAGATTTACAAGCAATGTGATTTAATTCAAAACATACAGATAAGGAGATCTAAAACGATCCATCTAAATTAACTTAGGCCACATATTAGATTGGATACTTAAGTCACATAAGTAAATCAGTATAGATAATTCCTATCTAAATTACTGTAGCTTCAGTGAAATCAGTCAAGTGAATACAAATAGTCCAGTTTGACAGTAGTGTCTGTATTTGCTACAGCCAGCATATTTCAAAATTAAAGTTATGCTTTCAGAGTGGACAGCAGCAGTAAATGCACTCTCTTTTGTTACTGATATTGCTATAAAACATGAAGCAAAATAAAGCTTTGATTTAGTTGTGAAAAAATACAGCCCAGAATGTATGTATTGTTTTACTTTTCCTTTCCAAATAATTACTTTAATGAAATAAGTGCCTGAGTTGTTTGAAGAGTTTTCACAACACTTACTGGATGCAGAAAGAGACTCTACGCATCTTACAAAGCAGTCCCTGGATCTAGAACCCTTTCCGCTCCTCAGACTTGTGGTAGGGGATAAAATACATTTATTCTGGAGTCCTGGCTCTGAAGAATGTGACCAATAATAAGAGACAAGTTCCTGGCCTTTTTCCTAATCATTAGGTAAATTAAAGAGAAAGAGATGTAAAGATAAATATAGGCAGAAATATTTAAATAAAAGTGTGAATTTAGGTGCCAAGAGACCTGCTTGCTCAGCAAATACAGCTGAGCAGGGATAGGGATCTGGAGTGCTGTGTCCTGTTCTGGACTCCTCAGTGTAAGAGGTACATGGAGCTCATGGTGCAGGTCCAGTGGAGGAAACAGAGATTATGAAAGGACAGGAGAACCTCCCTTACACAGGCAGGCTGAGGGAGGTGGGCCTGTTCAGCCTTGAGAAGAGGTGACTGAGAAAGGACTTCATCACTGTCAGTATTTGAAGGAAGGGTGTCAGAGGATGGATCCAGGCTCCTCTTGGTGGTGCCAAGCAATCGAACAAGGGGCAATGGGTGGGAACTGATGTGCAGGAAGTTACACTGGAACATGAGTAAGAACTTCTTTACTGTGCAGTGACCATGCACTGAAACAAGCTCTCCAGAGAGGGTGTGGAGTCTCCCTCACTGGAGATAGTCAAAACCATCTGGACACAATCCTGGGCAACGTGCTCTGGGATGAACCTGTTTGTGCAGGGAGGTTGAACAAGATGACCTACTGTGGATCCTTCCAACCTTACCCATTCTGTGATTTCATTAACTTCACAAAAGATGAAGACTGAAGGAATAAAAGGATATAACACAGATTATTACCCTCGTGATAGTCCTGGTGCGAGCTTTGGAATACAAGGAACAATAGAAATGAGGGGGAGAAAAAAAAATTACTTGCTTTAGACTTGACTAGGGAGAAAATATCAATACAGAGGGATCTTAGGAAGTCAGTTCTCTCAAGTGATTTAATTTTAAGTATCTGACTACTTAACACTTTGGGAAGGGGTGGGAGATGACATAAAAAAGTGTTTTGTAACTTTGCCATATGATATAGAACTTGTTTATTTCACTCACCATAATCCAGGAGCAAGGCACAGTATAGTATTCAAATTACCTTTCCTCAGGTAAAAGTTGAGGTGGTTTTTGCCTAAATGAGATTCCCAAGAAAACCTAGAAATCCGAGTCTTGTTGCAGACCCTGGAAATTAAACCAACAAAATTATAAATCCATATCTGAACTGATATAGCCTCTGAAATCTGTCCATTTGTCAGAAGATTTCCAGTGGATTTCTTTCTCAGTGAGACAAGATAGCCCCAAGTATGTAGTGCATCAGAGCTAAGGACAAACATGCTGTGATTGCAGGAACAAAAGATATTAACGGATCTACTTGTTTTTGGCCTGAGGACTGAGAGGGATTGGAGACTAAAGAGTCACAAAGATCTGCTTGTTTCCCATAGTCAGCCTGAGAGCAGGAACAGAAGAACTGAGCAAAGAGAAGAGCTGTTTGAAATTGAAAGCTTTAGAAAGGAAATAGAAATTCTAAACAAAAATGAGATTAAATTAGAAAAGGAGTTAACAGGAGAGTGGGAAAAGTTTAATTCAAACAAATATATATATATATATATATGTATATATATGTGTATATATATATATATGTATAGGGCCATTTACAGCAGATGGCTTGGAAAAACCTTTAACTTGAGGTGAGTAATCAGAATTTGCTGAAAATCAAGTCTTTTACCACAGTGCAAACAAAGACTATAGACTGAGCAGTTACTTCAGATTATTTTTTTTAACAGTTTAAGTAAACACCAAATAATCTTAAAATATTTGGGGCTTGGATTTTAGTTTTAAGTAAACACCAAATAATCTTAAAATATTTGGGGCTTGGATTTTAGTTTTTTGGGTTTTTTTAATGGAGTCAGGCACAAGCGTGGAGTTGTATAAATTGTCGCTGTCAGCACAGTGATTCAACAGAAATAATAGTTTTTATTTTTGATTGGGAGATTGAGCTTTCTTTATTTTTGTGGTGCTATTTCACTCATGTATTGACTGGTATGGCAGTATTTGGAATGAACTGTATAAAGTAAATGAGCCCCATAAACTTGTCAAAATGAATAAAAATTGCAACAGCCTCTTTAGAGGCAGAGGATGCATCCTGAGGTCTGGGTTCAGACAATTTGTTGTACATTGCTAAAGTAGTTAGAAAGGGGAAATGCCAAGGACAACTTGGGTCTAATGTGATGCTGGGAACTCGCTGACTCTCCAACTTGACACTGTCTGCAGATAGTCTTCCATCAGTTAGACTCTTGATTTAGCCTCCTCAAAGGATGTGTTAAAAGTTAGGTTGAAAAACCCTGGAATATATGCAAATTCTACTTTTTTAGAGACAAAAAAGAGTACTACTTTCAGCAGAGTAAATGCTTCCTATCCTTGAAGATCTTCCATATAAATGAAACAGCTGCATATATTCCATCCTTACTTGCCTTTGTCATGTTTGAATGCAGATTACCTCTCAATGTGAGATTTTTGGGCAATTTAAATGCTCACAAGGTAAAGGAGGAGTTGAGAGAGGTGCTTCATTCTCATTAATATAAACTTGAACATTTATTTGATTTCCTGGATATTGAAAAAAGATTGTCAAATATTTGTAGAAATTAATGAGATGTGGATAGGCCAAACATGGCATAACACTCTCATCTGCCATGCTGACATTGCACTAATTAGATTTAAAAGAATTGCTGCAAAACTGAAATTCTTTGTGAAGAATGCATTCTAAATATCACCAGACTTGTCACAGATCTCATTTCGCGTCCATTTACACAGATTCAGAAATCTCTTGTCCTCATTAAAATCTAAAAAAAATCTATACTGAGCTGATAAATAGAATTGCTTTAAGAGACATGTAAACAGAGTTTTCCAGAAGGAGCATCAATTAGTACAGGCAGTATAACAAAGTGGGACTTAAAACCATAAGGTTAAAAGCTAGCTTAAAGTGATTACAATATAAGCACTTATTCTATATGTCCAATAGTATAGATATAGATACAGGTGTAGATATAGATACAGATATAGATATATTGCGTACTAAAATAATCATAAGGCATATATATTTTAACATAATATTCTGCATTACATTTTACATTACAATATACTTCAATAGTAAGTTATCTTAGAAAAAATATTTAATACTGAGTATAATAATAGCTTATAATAGCTTTCATTGCTATCACAATTTTGCTCCAAGAATTTAAAACATTGCTGTTGACATGAAGTTTTTGAAGTTTTTTACTTTTTTTTTTTTTTTTAAATAAAGCAATGTCCAAAACCTCCTGGATTGTATCACAGAGGTTATTCAGAATGCAGCCTATGCATTACATTGCAGAGAGGACAATTCTGTGTAACTTGATAAGTGTCCCTATATATAAAATCCACAGGTCTGACTGCAACGGCATCAAAACTAACAGTGTTTATGTCAGCTGAAAATATTCAGTGTCCCATGATTTGCACTGCAGTGTGTACATCTCATAGATGAGGATTATTCTTCCTATGTTTTTTACAATAGATCCAAACCACTAGACTCCAAACATAAATTTTAGGCTAGTTAAATCTCAGCACAAGTACATTTGAGTGTACTTACAGGTGATCCATGTATTTGTGCAGCACTGAAAGGTCAAAGAATTTATGGATACACAAATGTTGCCAAAAGGGCTTTGAGAGCAGACATTAGTTCAAGTGAGGTTATAATATGATTTTCTTGCTCCCAGGAAATTTACCTATTAAAGTGAATATTGACTGTTCATCTTTGCTCACAGCCCACAGCAAGATCAACTAAAGAAGCCAAGTGATCAAAAATGTATTCTGAGCCTGGCAAAAGCAGCATATATGAAATAAAGCCTTGTTTTGCAACAAACTTAAAGGGCCTGTAGCCTATATCAGAGCATGGAATTCTGATTTTCACAATTTTAGCAATGAAAGAAGTGTGTGAGACTACAGAGGTTGAGAAAAGTAATTTTTGACTTCTCACACCAGCTTCAGCAGCAAGAGTATACTCTTTCTTCTGCAGCAGGATTTGCCCATGTTCATCAAATACACTCCTTCAGTACTTTGTATCCAGTTTCTGATTTCCCTCTCATCAAAGAAATTATGAAATGTGTGGTATTAACAGAAATTCTTTCAAAATATTTTATTTATAATCATACCTTAAATTTCATCTGCAGTAGTTTCAGCACCTTTGGTTCAATTCTTTGTTGCTGGTCACAAACTTCAGGAAGGTGGCAGATGAGAAAGGACACGTGAAACAACTTTTATGGGAGTATAAACTGGGCAGTAATTTGTTCTTTAGTTCCTCCTCACTTGGGGGCAATAAACCACAGAGGAAAAAAGGCAAACAGTTAGCAGCTCCAGTAGTATCCCAGTGTGATACCCTGGCATAGCCTCATGGTCAAGACTGACATCCCAAATGACAACTTGAAGGCAAAGTGTATCTAATGGGTCGCAGTATAACAACTCCCTATGTCTGCCCATAATCAGAGTACAGTGGTTGCTTAAATTTTAAAATCATCAGAAGGGGAACAGATAAATATGTAAATAATTACTCTTAATTTAATTTTCCTCTTCAGAAAATTAAACCTGGATGAAAAATTGCAATATTGTTCAAAATTCACCAGGAAACATCCTAGCCTGGTGATGCCCTCAGACTGCTAGTGGGGTTTTCAGGGCACCATCCTGGCCCTGTGCTCTTCAACATGTTCAAAAATTACTTGTACACAGGACTGGAAGGGACACTGAGCAGGTTCACAGACAATACAAAACTGGCAGGAGCTGTTGACTCCCTCAGAGGCAAGGGTCTGCAGGTCGCCTGCAGGGCGACCTGACAAATGAGAGGGCTGGGTACCTAAAGGGAGCCTACAAAAAAGGTGGAGAGAGACATTTTACAAGAGCATGTAGTGACAGAACAAGGGGTAATTGCTTCAGACTGAAAGAGCACAGGTTTAGATTAGATATTAAGAAGAAATTCTTGACAGTGAGGGTGTTGAGGCACTGGAACAGGTTGTACAGAGAAGTTGTGGCTGCCCCACCCCTGGAACAGCTCAAGGCCAGGTTGGATGGGGCTTTGAGCAAAATAGTTTAGTGGAAGGGGTCCCTAATCATGGCAGGGGGTTGGAAGTAGATAATCTTTAAGGTCTATTCCAACTCAAAGCATTCCATGATTCTATGAAAATTTCAATCCCTCTGCATATTTATGACAACAAAATTCTTCCAAAAAAATTTTTTTAACCAATACTAGCAGGTACACAAATTAAGAGAACTACAACAAATAAAAAGAAAATGTCAAGAAATTGCTATTCCTGTTTAACTTCCTTTGACTTCCTTTTGTTTCAATATGAAAAATCTTTATCTCTTTAAGGCAAAATTGAAAAGGTTTGTAACCATAGCAACTACATTTAGTCACAAGTAAAATAAATTTAAAAGTGAAGACTTGCCATATGAAGTGCAAATCCCTAATCCTTCTGTGAGAAGAAAGCCACAAATACCTCTCTTCTCCCTTGCACCCTCTGTCCTACTGTATGGCCAAAATGAGGCATCACAAATTCATAGCAGCTGCCATTTAAAAGGAGGCGCCTTTCAGGTTACCTTCCCTTGACACCCAGAGCTGCTTTGAACTTGACAAAGAGTTTTTTCTCCTTCTTTAGATTATAATGAACAGCATCTGGAGGCTAATGGCAGAATGTGTAAGTATTCCCTTGTAAAAAAAAAATTACAATTCAGATTTTATAAAACAATTACCTTTGTGTCATGGAGTCAAGGTCAGGAGTCACAAGAGCAAATACTTAAAATATTCTTTTCCTTTAAAGATTTCTACTCCACAACATTTTTTCTGTCCATATTTTCCTCCTTTTAAATCTTTAAATAATGACATTTTTTTCTGATTTCTGTTATCTTTTCCTGCAATGACTGTAGTTTTCTATACTTTTATTAGTACTTCCTTAGTTCATGGGACTGAGCAGGTGTAAGAAATGGGATGCAATAGAAACATCAGAAATCTTGGGACCCTTACTTGATCCTCCTTGCATGTCTAATATGTTCTCCACCCTATTTCTGGTCTCTTCAGCATTTCTTCAAGCTCTGATTGTATTTTTACCTTCTTCTTTCATTACAATAATATACATACTCGATCCCCCCACTGTGTAGTGCCATTCCAAAAGGTGCAGAGAACATGCAGCTGTGCAGCTGCTTGTGGTCAAAAAGAAACAGCAAAAGTTAGAGCTTCTGCAAAAACTCACAAAGTAAATTACACACTTGGCATGGAAATGCATATGTGGGTTCCATCTTCTGGTATAAGCGCTCAGCCCTGTATTATGAATAAGGGATAGGGTGATAGGAGAGGGAAGGGAAGGGAAGGGAAGGGAAGGGAAGGGAAGGGAAGGGAAGGGAAGGGAAGGGAACAAGTCCTGGCTTCAGCCAGGTCCAACTAATGGAGTACCCAGAGTCCTGAGGCTAATGCTCAGGCTTCATGGGGGTACCTTTTTATAAATAAGTTTTTTCTGTCCTGGAGATAAGTTTCTCACTTTCTACAAAAATCAGTTATCATGTGCAGCTCATTATAGATATTTCTGGAAATGGGTTGGGGGACTTTGGGAGTGTTTGGTGGCCTTGATTGCCCATACTCATTCAGTCTTTGGTCAACAGTCCATGCCTGCTTCTTGACCTCAGTCATGCCTTTGCAGTTTACTTTTTCGTACTTAAGTCCAGAAGCCAGAGCAAGGATATTTGTCCCAGAAAAATGCTATTTCTGCATGGTCCCCTTCTCCAACTACATTCTGTTCTTTTTCACAGTATTTTATTACCAACAATTCTTGTCTGTTATTACCAACAATCCTTGATTGGCTCCACATCTATCTGGCAGTCAGTGTTTGAGACAGACACATTAACCTTTACCTTCTAGACTTCTCCACCCACTTGCATAGTTTTTGCAGCTCCATTTGTCTTCTCACACTTGCTGTTCTTCAGACATGTCACAAAACTAGCCTCTGGCACCCCAGTGCCTTCTTCCCAGAGGATCATTTTGTTATACCAGGCATTCTCCAGTTCATTTCAGCTCTCTGTATGGCTCTGAAGTTCTTGTCAGGAAAGTCACAAGGGGAAGATGTCTGAAGGGGAAGAAGTCACAAGGCAGAAGGAAGAAAGTCCCTCTAAAACCTTTAGCTTTGAAGACAAGAACAAAACTAGCTTATGTTTTCTTCCACTAGACTAAAAACATGAAACCATAATTTACTAGAATATGAATGCATACTTTTTTCTTCTGCTGCTTAACCCTCATTCACATTTAAGCACCAATGAAAGACAACTGGCTGTGCCTGGGAGCACTTACCCTGAAAGGGGTCACTAAAATGTGGGAAGCCGAGTTTCATCAGCCTCACCTTCTGAGCAACAGACCTGTGTGATTAGAGGGATTCTCTAAGTCTGGGAAAAGTGTTTCATCTGATTGCCACAGCCTACCAATCCAAAATTCCCTGATGATGTTCGTGCTTCAGATCGTGTTCTGTACAGAGAATTATGCATTGTCCTTGTCCATAGGCAAGGTGCTACAGTCTTACACTGGAAAGAGGAGGATTTGTGCCATTGGCAACAAAAGTCAACCCCCTTCACATGGAAATAAAATCTTTCTTCTCTCCCTGAATTTTTATTTTCAGTTTTGGAGTCCACTTAGATATGTAAGCTCATACAGTTCTTATCCATTTCAGCATTAATGGAAGGACTATTCCACAGTTATACTTATTCAAAGAGAGATCAACCAAGTATTAACATGATTAAAAATCTTACCAATGCTTCTTGACTGCAAACATCATTTAATGCCTTTGTGGGATAGACTTAAACTGCTACAATGAGTAGCTGAGCAATAAAACCCCTACGGCATTTACCTTCTAGTATGTGTCACTCCCCATGAAGCCTAAAGCTTCATGTTTTGCTGGTCCAGTTGCACATTAACAGAAGAGAAAAGGTTACAATTTTGGACAGAGATAGGCAAACTATGTATTTCATCCTCAATCAGTTAAACAGGAATAACATGAAATCTGAGAGTGGTGACATACATGGCAAAGCAGGTGGAAAGGGTGCACAACTTTCAGAAAGACATAAATAGGTTAGAATGTGGAAAAGGTCACTATATACCTGTATGAAGTATTATCTTAGGTATCATATTTTCTATATTTGCAAAAGTTCTGCAAAATATATGGTCTATCTCAACATATTCTTTAAATAGTTTTAACTGGGGCAAAGAAATGTGAGTTTTCTCCGAAACCTTAGGTTGTTAAAAGAGAGACCTGGAAAAGGGCAACCTAAATTCTCCGGTTTTATCTGAATTTTCAAATCATAAAAGTGGATCTAGTATACAAAAAAAGCCTGGGTTATGGTAAGGCATAATTCATTAAAGCATTATATTATGCACTGTGTCTGTTCATATAGATGAATAGATTCAGGTGACATTGAAAATACAATATTTTACTGGATTATGGTCTTCTGTTAATGAGTGAGTTTGGATTTTAGATTAATTTTGCTCCTTCCTCTGTCCTTCTATACCTTTTCATATCAGAGCAATCACTTGTAAACTATTAATCTTTCCTTTGAATAAAAGCCAGATATCCAAGTGACAGTGATGAAACATTAATTTTAAAATGCTCAAGTGGAACATTGTACCTATGCATTTTATTTCACACTAATAGGCTCAGAATGAGACAAATCCTGTAGCTTGAGAGTGCTGCTTGAGAGCAGTAAGTGTTTCATTCCCACAACAAAAAGTCAAGCACGGTGGTGCCACAGATGATGCAGTCTTGCCCCAGAGTAACTGGCTGTGCAGCAGTGGGGGGAAGGCAGAAGAAAGCAAGGAAAAAACAGGAAGAAAGAGAGGAGATGGGGTTTAGGCAGGACAGAGGATCTAAAACTATTCATATTTTAGAAGCAGAAGGCTAGGAGGATTTTCCAGATCCTCAGATCCAGGAGGAAAGTAGTAGTGCCCAGTGTTGCAGGATGCTGTCCCTGAAGTGGTGGTAAAACAGCTCAAACTGTTTGTAAAACCATCATTGGTGAATAGAGAAGGAAGTATCATGCTGGTTTTGTTGTGAAGAATGCTGAAACCAACCTGACTCATCAATCTGGAAATTAAACATCTTTGTAGTGAGGTGAAGACATGGCAGATCTGATAAGGTACCTGATAATGGAGCAACAAGTTATACTATACCACTACTAACTTATCTAAAGATGCTGAGCTGACACAGCTGGCCTGAAGACATATGAGTGACAGTCTTTCACTTTATGTTATAAAAGCCCATTCCCATTTTTTAACAGCAAAGTCTTCCAACATATCCTGTCTTGGAGAATTTGCAGACATTCCTCCCTTGAGTGCAGACATCCTTCAGGGTTACTCCTCAAGGCAGAACAAGGGAGATTTGCCCAAGGTAGTTGCTGAGTAAAATCAATCTCTACTTATTGTTTTTGCTAGCTTTAATATAATTGCTTCAATATTGCTTCAGAAATAGTGCACTATACCATACTAGTAGTTACAGCTACATATACTGTGTAGTAAAAATAATTCTGATTAAGATCTTTTAGTGCAATCGTTGTCATAATAAATAATTTCTTTTTATAGAAATTTTTTCTTTTTGCCATCCTTAATCATGGAGGACAAACTTGTATAAAGATCCAGTCACGCATATATAATCTTTTGCACAAATCCATTGGCAGTCTAGGGCTGTGATCCAGAGTCATGTCTGAGAACGAGCAGAAGCAAGGGGGTCTATTCTGCACCTTATGACTCAACAGGAGGGCTTCTCTAATAAACTTTGTCTGAAGCTCCATTCTGACACCCAGTCATCCACATAGTACCCATGCTGCTTGGCAGCTTGCTCTACTGCATTGCAGAGCTGTACAGTGAATTTGAAATATATCTTCCCCTGGGAAACAAGAAAAAATTGTTGGTTTTACTGCTCTATTTTTCTAACTTTTGTTTGTATGTTACTAAAATGAAAATATAAGCTTTGAGATGTCGTTATATAACCACTGTTTTTGTATAATAATGTGCCTGCTTTTCTTCCAATACCTGCAGAGGCTAAAAAATTTATGAAGTGTATTAAAGTGGTCAGCTTCGTCATTCAGTATTATGTCTAACTGAAATATATTCAAATGAGGCATTAATCTATTGTTTATATTGCAATCTGAATTCCTAAGAAACATTGTGTTTAGGGAATGCATTTACTCCTGAATCTGAGCTTATTATTCATGTTCATAATGCTCTTTTTATTTTGTTTTAATTGTTGGGCTTTTTCCGATAAAATTTTGTTTTTCAAATTTTCATAGGATCAAAACTCCTCAGCTTAAAGAAAAACATACTCAAAATAAACAGCCTCAAGCAAAAATACTATTTTGGATTATTTTTCTTTTTTTACTTCTTTTCAGTCTTATAAAGCTAATCACTCCTTCTGTTTTGCAACACAGCAATCAACCCATAATAGCAATATTTCCACTTGAAAAATCAGATGAGGCAGACTACATGTGATTAGCTTGCCTGAATGTCAGCACAACGCTGAGATGCCCTAAACTCTCCAACACTTGCATCAGGCACGCAAACACCTGCAGATAATAAGCCTTCTTGTACAGCAGTACTTTTAGGGCACACACATGATCTTAGGGAACCTTTGACAGCATTAGACTCCTTTACATGGGAATGCACTAAGTTAAGGAGACATCCATCTCAAAGATTATAGCATCTAGAAGTCATTTGGAAATTCAAGCCAGAGCTGGACACTGCTGCCTGGATATGAAGAAGTGAAGCAAGTGTGATGCCACTGACTGTTCTAGAAGTTATGTTCTTACTCATTGTTCTCATGACAGCAGCAAGAAAAAAACAAAAACAAAAACAAAAAAAAAAAGCACAAACCTGATTAAAAATTTTAAAGTAAATACTCTCAGTTTAACTTCCATGTGAGAAAGGAAGAATTATGATATATTTTTGCAGATAGGGGTCAATTATCTCTCTCCCCAGGAAGGACAAGTCCCAGGTTCTGAATGTTAGCCACAATTTGAAGAACATTTCCTTCCAGCTTTACTAGAATAAATTGTTGGGTTCTTACGCATATAAATTTAACACAAGAAAATCAGTTTAAAAACAAAAAGCAGCTCTTCTGAAAAATATGTGTACAGAGAACATCACATTTGAATATTCATTGACAAAGTTTTATGTGTTAGCCTTAGTGTCACAGATTTAATATAACACAATTGAAAATTAGCAGTAAAATAAATAAACCCAAATTACTTAGATGGAAAGAATTTACACTGTTAATACTTTATGCAGTCTCTTATTAAAAAACGTATATAACAATGATTAAAAAACGTGGCTTCAGGCGAATAAGTAAAAATTTTGTGCTGACAGTGAAAGTTCAGTTTACATTGAAAGAAATTTATACATATTTTTTGTAATGTGGAATGGTAATAAGTCTTTCTTCTCTAAGTTTCATGCACAAAAATAACCCTATGAGTTAATCAGAAAGGAAACTTTTTTCTCATGCATTTTTCTCAGTGATCTTCACAACCATATGTTGTTCAGCATTAAAACTGTGAAAGGGATAGACTGGGTAGGTTTTTGACCTTGTAGAAGCCTGACCAGGAAGGAGTTAATGCATTGCTTTGCCTGAAGCACCAAGGAGCATCCAAGCAGGCAAGTCAGAACAGCATTTGCCTGGAAGGCGGGAGAGGGAGCATATGGAGGTATGGCAGCACCTTTCTGGAACCAATTTACCTGTTCAGTTCCATGAGGATGGCACAGTGTGCAGCACAAGCACAGAAGTGGGGTCAAGGAGCAGGCAAGACCAATAGAAGCAGAAAAAGACCACAATAGAACCCTCAAAGCCCCTCAGCCCACTTCAAGAAAGGTCAAGAATGGACTGCACATGATAACTCATTTAAAAGAAGAGCAATAAACAAATCCCAGAGTGGAAAACTTACCTATAAAAAGGTAACTCCACAAGGCCTGCATGGTGGCCCCAGTACCCTGGGCATCCTCTCAGCTGGATCAATGCTGGACACTGGGGATCCCCCTTTCCTCTCCTACCTCATCTCCCTTTTGTTTTTCTTTCTTGTTCTTTATTTTTATTTTTTGATGATGATCATGATCTTAATGATGATAAGATAGAAGCAAAATATATAATAATTTCCATGGCTTTTTCCATTCTCTTTCCACCATGGGCATCTACATATCTCAGTGCTCCATCCCTCCCCTCACCAGCATTTTGAAAACTGTGCATTGCACAGTGCAGATCTCTGTAGATCAATTGTTCTGGCTTCTGTAGAACATGCTGGCTTCTTGTTTATTGATCTCCATATTTTTTATATCCTAAAAAGGGCCATGAAAGTATGGAGATTATCTTATTTTGTTGTTTATTTACAGGCTTTTCTGTGAGAGGTCTTCCTTCAGCAACAGAATGCACTCGCATTTTAAGGCATCATGGGAGAGGCGTACAAAGCACTGACACACAAGGAGAAATATTTATGGAGATCATCAATTGTTCAGATATTCCAAATATTGCTGTCTCTGACTTCAACATGTATTAATTCAACATCCACGTACCCTTTCTCTTCACATCTGAACGCAGAGGATCATTTCTGTAAATTTTTGAGTGGCTCTATTTGGATAACCATCTTTTGTCTGCTTTTAGATTAAATATGAAACATCTACCTGTCAGTGAGTATCAGAACATGTGCTATGGAAATGTCAAATTAATTACTTAAATGCCACACTATGGGTGAAATAAAATTGTATGTGTTTTATGTAAATAACAACCCCTAGGAATTTACAGCTGCTAAATTAGCTATAACCTTTACTTGAATTATATAGCCCCAAACTTCAGGTTTTAATTAAGTTTTTCCTTGTGTAACAGTTTTCAATATGTTTCTGTTGAAGTCAAGAATCAGTTGAAAAACTGTATAAAGAAAAAGTTGTAATTTACATTGGAAGATTGCAGCCGCAATACCCAAACAAAGGCTATTCTCTGGAAAATACAAGGAACTAATCACTTAGCTGGGGTCTTTCAAACCAAATGGTTTTAAAATGCAAATTCATGTACTTGGAAGCGAGGAATACCTACAAAGTTAGCAACTCCATCCTGGAATAAGTAAATCCAGAGAGATGTTAGCATCTAAATTAAAAAGTCCATCAGAATATGGACTTTTGGGATGCTATTCTGACAAAGGGGCTTATTTAAAGCCCAGATTAATCCATTGTAATTTGAGACCATTTGTCTGCATTGCCAAAATGTAAAGTTTATCTCTGCATCTTTACATGGGCAATCTCAGGAGTTGGGTGTCTCCACAGAGTGATGCAGATATTCAATAATGTGAGTTACTCAGTGAGGCTCTCTGTCTTTCTCTTTATTACTGAGCTCCCAGTTTTGGCACACCAGTTATGTTTCCTAAAATGAGTCTGATAAATCTAAGTTCACATCTTTTAAAGTGAGTTTGTCCAACAGCTGTCTGACCTAAAAGATTTTTGATCTGATATCTCCAAAGTAAGATGGGATGGTTTCACAAGATGTACCCAGAGAGGAGTAACACGTTGGCCAAGGACAAGTCACTGAATTCAATGCAGAACTGAGGGATGTGGTATAGCCTCTAGAATAAAGAGACTAAACTCTTGGTGACCTCTGAAGCAGTGAAGAATGATCAGGATGCTGAGGATTGGTTAAAATCCTTTGATTGTGTCAACCAGTACTTCATGCACCAATTCCAGCAGTGGCTTCACTGTCATACCTCAGCAATGTCCTCTCTGCCCCATTCCAATGCAAGTCATATATCATATCTGAGGAACATTCAAACCTAAAAACTCAGTCTGAAAAGCTGATGGGTTTAAAACCACAAATCTCCTTGAAAACAGGAATTTGGGCTAGAAATCTTCTGTGTTAGTCTGACTAGCTCCAGTCACAACCACCTTGTGTTACCTGTGTGGTGAGACACAGCAGCTGTGAACCAACACATGGGCAGAGAGACAAAAGCAGACCTGTTGGCAGATCATCACCTTTGGGAATACTGCCCTACTGGTGCTTGCTTTAATGTAGTGCTCAGAAATCTGCTGAAGCTCTCCATCCTATGTAGCTTTTTACATAGTTTAAGTTTAGACACATGTATCTTAAACTGGATTATCTTGGATTTCCAGTCTGATTGATAATAATTTTCTATTTTTTGGATTAGATTATTTTCCTATTTCATGGCTTCTCTAATTTTTACTATAAACCCAGGAAGGATGAGTTAGAGATCAGTCAGCCCAAACTCATTCCCACCTTCAAGAGTTCCTATCAGTCTTGAACCAGTAATGACCTTCATAGAGTTAGCACATTCAAATACTTTTTCCAGGCAAGCTTTCAACATTCAACTGGAAATATAAAGTCCACAAAAAGATGTGTTGCACAAGGATCCAAGACAAAGAGAAACTAAGGCACATGGCAAAGCAGACTCTACCTTTTAAAGAAAATAATTGTTCCCTAACCAGTTAAGTTGGGAAAAAACTCTTGGTCTAAACATCAGTGAGGTCTGACAGCCTTTCAGCTCAGGAAGGAATAAATAGCTTCTGAGGAGAAAGGGTAATGCAGACTCTAAATCTATCTGATGGTGTGATTGCAGGGCTCTGATGGGAGCTCATTTATACAGGTGAACTGCTCGGTGTAAAAACTCTCTTCATGCTTTAGATGCATCATGAAATATACGTCACTCACAAAGCCATACCTCTTTGTCAGAAGAAAGGAAATCAGCAGAATTTTTAACTGCTTTGGCTGCTGCAAATTTAGTATTGTATTTAGAGTTTACCCAGCTGACAAAGGCAAAAAAATAGCTTAAACTGTGAATGTTAAAAGGCATCAGATAATTGGGTGTACATCTGTCTGCAAGTCAGTGTTTGAATATGAACTTTTGCACTGTCAAGAAGTCTGCTGCCTGCTAGATAGAATGGGTATTGCCTGCCTGTAAATTCTGATAATGAAAAAAGTGGCATACCATGAAGTCTCTTATTAATAGACATGAGACAGGAGCATCAGATAAGAGGCTGATCAGGCATTGATCCTGATTTGGAGAAGAATCAAGAAAAAAATATAAAACTTGTGGGTTGAAATAAGATCAATTTATTATTGAAATTAAGTAAAATACAATGTAATAATAATAATAATAATAATTTTAAAAGGAGAGAGAGTGGGTTAAAACCCAAGAAAAACAGGTAATGAATAATACAATTGTTTAACACCTGCTGAGTAATGCCAGATCTGTTTCCAAATGGCAATTGGCCCCCTTCCAAGTATCTTCCCCAGTTTATATATTGGGATAGATATTCTATAATATGGAATATTCCTTTGGCCAGTTCAGGTGGCTGTTCTGTGCTCCCTCCCACATTTGCTTCGTCTCCTCACTGTTGGAACATAAGAAACTGAAAAGCCCTTTACTAAGAATAAAAACTGTTCAGCAACAATCAAAATGTGTGTTATCAACATTATTCGCATACTGAATCCAAAACACATGACTGTAGATTTCTCAATCCATTAGGGATCCATTTTCTCATCACAGGTGGATGACAGATCTGCTGATTGATGCCATCATAATGCCTGAATTTTGAATTTTGGCCACATTTTTGTCAAACCCTTTGCTATTTGCAAGTCCGGTGTTTCCTAGTAGAGAAGTGCAATGCAGTGAGGCAGCTGGCTGTCACAGACATCTTTTATGGAAAATCCTTTCCTTAGGATTTTTCCTCCTGAGAAGCTGAGAGGCCTCAGGAACAAAATGTAAACAATGGTTATCTGCTGCTGCGGAATGCAACAGGTGCATGTTTGATTGGCCCATGTTAGATGTTTGTAATTAATGGCCAATCACAGCCCAGCTGGCTCAGACAGAGAGCCAAGCCACAAACCTTATCATTCTTTCCTATTCTATTCTTAGCTAGCCTTCTGATGAAATCCTTTCTTCTATTCTTTTAGTATAGTTTTAATGTAATATATATCATAAAATAATAAATCAAGCCTTCTGAAACATGGAGTCAGATCCTTGTCTCTTCCCTCATCCAAGAACCCCTGTGAACACGGTCACAGCTGGCCATGAGGCCCCACACAGCACTGCTTGTGTGTAGGAAGAAGGGCAGAATTCTCAATGGATCCATGTGCCACACTATGCTTGGAAACCATTTTGACAATGTTCAAAAGCCTCAGCTGGATATGTCCAACACAGCAACACATCTTGCAGCCTTGAACTCCACAGTTCTCCAGTTCTACATGCTTTGATATGCAATGAACTCATAACATGTGTTTATGGCAACAGTGCTTACCAAGCTTAGGACCGTGATAACAAAGTTGAAATACTTTGCCTTCACAGCGTGATCAAACAAATGTCTTGAGGAAAAACCAGAGTTATACAGACTATCACACACCTTTAAAGCATATTTCTCAAATAATGATAAAGATTGCCTCTAGTATGTTGCTGCTGGAAATGTTCTGCCAGGTTGCTATAGCAACCTTCTGCTATGTAAATTAGTAAGAGCTTTATCACAAGATTTTTAGATTGTTGGATTTGGGGGAAAATTTTGGAATAAGAGCTGAAGTGAAAAATAAGCTGGAGAAGCATCTAAAGGGACCAATTAGTAGTTAGCCATGGTCTAGTGGCAACTGGATACTAAATGATTTTTTAAACTACAGTTTTCAACATTATTCTATTTTCCCCTCACAGTCTGTACTGGCAAAGGTGGTGGCACTTAGGTTGAAGAAATTCCCTTTTAGGCATTATGCCATTTTAAAATAATCCACTTATACTCTTGAAAGGCAGAAGTGCAGAGGTGCAGAATCTGTAAACTTAAGGCACCTTAAGAGGCTAAAAGCCAAATGAGCAACCACAGAAAAGAAATACCTAATTCTAAGATTACCTCAAAGTTGTTGAATGCTCTAAACTTTTGAAAAACACTGGAAGGTCATTTTAAACACTGTTCTGCTCAATAAAATAGCAATGTGACTGCCAGGGGATTCTTTTTCTAATGAGCCTCTTCATTTCAAAATGGACCATGAATTTCTGAATTTTCTGAGTCTGATCCAAAGTATATTGAAAGGCACCTAGTGACCTTAGCTGATTTTGTATTAATCCCTAGTATATTTAGGGATGATTATTTAGTTTACAGATAGTGACAACCTACTGGTTAGAAATTCCCAGCCTCATTAGTGTTTCTCCATGAAATTGTTAGGTGTACAGACAGAATACAGTAAAATGCCCAATCCTTTTTTTCCAGGAGACTAACAGACCCATCAAAGAGTAAAGTAAAATGTAGGGGAAAAGCAGATTTTTCTTTTTCTTTATAGAAGCAATATGTCTGTAGTTGCCTGATGGTACTTCCTCATGTTAACTGTTGCTGTTATTGACACCAGGTTATTACACAGTAATAAAAGGAGAAGAATGTATTGCCCCTTGTGGATGGGTTAGCAGGTGACAGGAGCATCAGGAGCAAAAGGTGAAGTGATTCAAAGGACTTTCTGTCTGATAGTATGTGTCCATTTGCAAAACATTTGAAAACTCCTATTTTTAGATCATTGGAGAGCACAGTATTATTTTTCCCAATAGAAAACATTTCAAACAAAAAGCTTATGCTGAATTAGTTCTTACACAAAAGTCTGG
Source organism: Geospiza fortis (assembly GCF_000277835.1). Classification (NCBI taxonomy): domain Eukaryota; kingdom Metazoa; phylum Chordata; class Aves; order Passeriformes; family Thraupidae; genus Geospiza; species Geospiza fortis. Next base: position 197,391 of record NW_005054616.1, read on the forward strand.
GTTTTGTCAAAAAATAGACCCTTTAATGGTATAATTCAGAGGTTTTTCCAGGAATTAAAAAATATTAAAAGAAACATGAGGGAGAGAAAAAATGTGATACATGAACTTTTCTAGTAAAAAAAATTGAACAAATAATGTTTTCAATGAAGGTTGGAATACATAATATAAGCTTTGATATGTATATATCCATCTTAATGATGTATGAAAAACCTTTCACATACAGTTTTGCATTAGTTATTGGTAAATGCTAGGTTGATTATTTTGGAGAATTTTATGGCAAATGAGGGGTTTTTTGTTTTGTTTTTGTTTTTTCACTATATTTATAGAGACTCTGCCTACATAATTTTTCTTCCTGAAGCATAGAATGATTTAGACTCTACACCAAGAAATAATGAGATTACAGGTGGAAATGAAAACATTGATTCAACACAAAATTCACAGTAATATTTTTATTTATTTATTTTTTTTACTGCATGACTTACATCACAATCTATTTGGTAGAAAAAACTTTGTGTATTAAAGATATATCCTGCTATTTTTGAGGTCAAAAATGAAGCTGTCACTGCCATTTTTATAACATCAGGGAGATTTCTAGGAAGAGAAAAATTTATATTCCTGATATTTTGCACTAAAAAAAGCCATAGTTTTTATTGATAAAGTTGCCACCAAAACATATGGAGATTTCCCCCTGCTCCAAGTCATATATAAGTGAAATTTTAATCTTAAAAAAATAAAAGCTTTGTGGAAATTTACCTATTAATATTTTCTACTATTCTCCCTTTTGGAGCTATTGTTTCTTATTTCCTACAAGGTCTGAATTTGTGCCATCTGCATATCAATAGTCTAATAAATTCAGAGTGTAATCAGTAAATATTTAATGTTTTTTAAATATGGAAGTTAAATTTAATTTTACATTTTTCATTAAAATATTATGCAAAAATTACTTTCTTGTTCTCATTAGATAAGAAAGGAAAAGTTTGGATAAGAAAAAATGAGGTGAGACTGCTGTCTGGTAAAAAATTCCAATTTTTCAGCCTACTGCTTTGTATACTGGCCTGTTCTTAGAACAAGGAAGAAGGGAATAATCTAAAAGTAAAAAAGTTTTATAGGGAAAAAGAAAACAGGACATTCATCCTTTTTTTTAATCAAAGATGTAATAATGAAGACAGGGACATATTTTCCTAAACACTTGTATAAGAGGGTAGGACAGAAAATTCAGATTCTTCAAACCTATATTAAAAGACTTGACTTTTTTAAACAGTATCCCAGCATGGAGGGCTTTGGAATTACAAACAACCAGGTAGGAAAATGGCAAGAAATTGGGGGGGAGAGGAGTTTGTTGGTATTTAGATCAAAGTTGCCAGACAGCAAGATGAGTGAGAGTCTGGAGGAAGACCTTTGAGATTTATTGTGGCCCTTTAGAAAGTTACCAGCATAAAAAAACTAACATCATTCGTCAGAAAAATCACATTTCTGAGCATATCAAAACTAAAGTGATGTTTCAATCAGCAACAAATCAAGGATGATGAAATCTGGTGTCATCCATGTCATTATTGATATCAGATGACATTTGCTAGGTCATAACATTTGACATTGGTTTGACAGCCTTAATCTGAAACCCAGGTAGTCTGTTTGCCTGAGTTCAGAATAATGATTAATCAATAAGAATCAGGCACCTTTAATGGCTTCTGTGATACTCTGCAACTTCCTGGGCACCCTCCTGGATCTGACAAGTCTTGCAGGTAGAAGCCAACAACTATTTGACATGACTGAGCTCATCAAACTTGTAAAATGCTTCTCTGATGACTCAGATTATTTTGAAGAGAAATTTTGGTACATTTCCTTGTAGACATGGACAGCTCCAAACTTCTAAAACATGTTTTCTTACATTCATGTATGCTCCATGGTACAGTTTGGGTGCTAATCACATGAGATCTCTGTCCTGGGATAGCGTTTAAGTTCGCTGGATCCCTCTTTAATGTCTGAAGTCTCTACATTTTATGTAGAAACTCTCTTCCCATTTCCCCACTGCATACTTAATCATCTCAGATCTGTGATAACTATCCCGAATCTCATTACAAAGTCAGGCAAAGAGAAAATCAAGGCATACCATAATGCTAATTAACTAAATCAGGCTCTAACTGTATCTGCCTCCCCTTTGCTGTTCAGATATGCGAGTAAGAGATGTTCCCAGCTAATTATTTAAAAGCTGTGGCTTGCTCTATTGCTTAACGTACTCACTGAGCCAAAGCCCCAGTAGAGGTAGAGCTGATGGATACAGCAGTAATTCCTGCTGTCACACTTTGAGAACCACTTCCTCTCAGCTTTATGTCCTCCGTGTCATCAGTCATAATTGCCTTTTGCATATGGTCCCATAATCGATTTTGAATTAATGTGGTCAGTGGTTCTTTGCAGGGTGGGCTCTTGACATGTGAGTGTCTGCTACTTATTAGCAGAAGTTCCTATGCAAGATGTGAAGCTCAGAGAGGTCAGTACTATGCTGATTTGATTTAAATATTAAACAATCTATTCGTGTCATCCTCTCCTCTGACTGGAAATCAATGGAGCTTTACTGCTCTGAAATGGAAAGGCTATCTCGACAAATCAGGTCTTTTCTGTGTGCAATTCAATTAATACAATACGATGAATTATACATAGCCAGTGAACAAGATGTTTGACATGGTCATAGAGCTGCAGATGAGATTTGGTAGGTGACCTACAGGCTCAGATCCTCCTCAGTGCATAAAGATCGAGCTCTCATTGTGGATTATGATATCCAGCAGACCTCACAGCTCTCCTTCCATCAAGACACTGAAAGCTCTCCCTCTGTGTTCATAATTAGTATGTTCTATATGTAACAGAATAGCTTGCATGATTAACAGCTCTCCTTTTACATACATGACTGCCTAACAACTAAACAAAGCATTTATAATGACAGAAAAAGGGCAAAGCAGATAGCAAGGTATTATTTTCACTCCTTGTTTCGGCTTTGATAAAACAGAGATAATTTCTTTAAATAATGATTTTTTAAAAGCTCGTTATTTGCATTGCATTTAAATGCCCTATGCTTTAACAGTTGAACTGAATGCTACCATCCTTTTTTTTATACAAGTGAGGCAGAGAATTCTGATTCTGATCCCACTCTGCTAAGTCAAAATCAACTGTACAATAAGAAACAAAGCACAAAGAGCTGAATCTCCATGCAGAAGTGCCAAAGTGAAGCTGTAAGGCATTTATATTAACCCGTGGTTAGATTTTGAACCGGCAGAAGCACCAAAGTGAAGCTGTAAGGCATTAATATTAACCCGTGGTTAGATTTTGAACCCTGAGACATTTAAAAAACATCCCAGGATTTACAAGGCTTTGTTTATTCACAGATACTCAAACCAGACAGAATTATCAGTTCAGAATTACTGATTAAGTCTCTTTGCTAATCACCAGATAATTGTCGTTCTGAACTTATGGTAACTATTTTTGCATCTTTTTCTGGAATTCTAATTTTATTCTTAACAAAAATAATTCAAGACCTGGATAGATATGATGTTAGTCCTTTCAATTCTGGTAACAAATGATGCAGGTGATTTTACTATCATCTGTCCAGGGCTGATTGCTTATGTGTGTTTACTCTGGATTTCATATAATTTGTGTTACTTTTACAATAAACAGATTTATAAAAGAAACAACACTCATATTTCAGATAGGAACATGTTCTATTACCTACATGATAGATCTCTGGATTTGATGAAGATATTCTTACTGTAGGAGTAATAAACAGTATGGTATTATCTGTATAAATTGGGTGATAGAAGAATAAAATCCCATAAAATGTTACTTTTTTTCAGGAAAACAACATTTCTTCCTCTGTATCTCTGAATTCATAATATATGTTATATAATTTGCTACAGAAAATCACTTCTGCAGCAGAATGCCCAGCTGTGTCCTTAAAGCAAATTGTTTCATAGGGGAACAGTGCTCTCCAGTGATCAAAGAAGGGAACTGTTTTAATCATAAAACAGGTAATTTTGGTATCCTTTATTTTCTAAGTTTTACCTTCTTTTTTCCAGTGATTGGTTGGATTATCTTCTATATAAATATTTGCATTTTCACTTCCTGATTTTTTTCCCTTTTCTTAATATTTCTTGTGAGGCTAATTGTTTTATACACTTAGTTCTCTTTGAAATTCCCACATCTCCTCCCATACACTTCTGAGAACTTAAAGCATTTCTCTGCTAAATCATATGAGTATTAGCAAAGTTTTATTTACAAAACTAGTAATCATTTTTGTTCATGAAAATTATAAACCTATGACTAATTCATCATGACAGTTATTGGAAGTATTCAATTCAAAGTAGTTTGGTTTATGTTTTATTGAGAAATAAATTCCTGCAGAACTGTCAACTAAAGAACTACAGAGAACCTTATGCAAAGTTTTGCTAATTGCATACTCCTAAAGTTTAAGGGAAAAGAAAAAAAGGATAAATCTTTGTTTTCCTGTTAATCTTCTCTCTTTCTAGGACTGAAATATTAAAAACATGTGGAGTACATATGCTTTATATCAGTACACTGAAGCCAGTAGAGAAAAGGAACAAGACTCATCTTGACATTTTACGCATCCATTACTCAGATAGCTGGTAAACTCAGGCTTCTGCTGTACTCAAAAACAGCTACACCATCCCTTTCTCTCAGGTGTGAGAAGAACCATCTTTCAGTGATAACTTAGTGACTGCAGAATGAGCCTAGAGTACCAGTGCAAATGTCCACCTGTAGATGATGATGATGACTAATTGAGATGAATGCTGGTAGGTATGATTCAAGGTACTAGATTCTGGACCAAGAAAATAACCCAAAAATTGAGGAAAAATCCTCACTAAAACCAGAATCCAAAGCCATATTTCACAAAATGTGTTTTAAACACTGAAATAGAATAGATTCATTATTATACTCTTTTTCAGTTGCCTCTATTTTCATGCAGAAAGTCCTGTTGGTCACAGCACCAAGCCTTTCAGAGTTCAAGAAGTGTTTGGACAATGTTCTCAGGCACGTGGTGTGGTTCTTGGGGTGGTCCTGTGCTGAACTTCAGTAATTAGGAGCTGGACTTCAATAATCTTTGTTGGTGTCTTCCAACTCAGGATATCCTGTGATGATTCTCTGATTCAGTCAAATGAGATATCTTCAACTGATGAGTTTTTTCCTGAATATTCAGGCAGTTGAAAACTATAGACAAACCAGGAAATTGATTCAGACACTATTTTTCTCAAAGCTTCTCTCCTCCTCACTCACTCTCTTTCATTCTTCCTCTCCTTCTCTTCCTTCTTTGACTATTCCAGTGAGTTTTGTTCAGTCTTCTTCATTCTTGCTTTCATTGTTTTTGTGGGAGTTACCACATTTCATCACTGAAGATTGGTGTGGTGATATATGTTTAAAACTTTTTTTTCCTAAATAATGATTTCAGCATCAAAAAGAAAGAAATATCTTTCTCATTCACAAAGTAGAATAGCAAGAATAACACCCCATGGCTTTGCAATAACTTATGAATTATTAAACAGTATCTTAAAACAATACTGAGAAAAAGAAGAAAAATAAGAAGAGACAAGAATTCAGAATTGGGTTTTCCTTGTGGATCTTATTCTCTGAACAATAAAGACAGTTCCTTTGAAGAAAAGCACTCTAAAAAGAGATTTCCAGGATCTCTACTGAGAGTTCAGAAATCTTCATCCTCGATTCCAGTAAGATAGTAGCTCATTCAAAAGCAAAGTATAGCACAAAATCAGGTCTCTTCTGAAGATCTATTTGTATCCAGCATAGTCAATTTTTTTTCTGTTGCAGACATAAGAATGTAGTTGCCTGTCACATGTAATTTCTGATCTGAAAATGTTACAGAACAACTAACTTGCTCCCATCTTAGGTATTCACTTATGTTGAATTAAAGACAGATAGATGAAGGTTATTTTTTCATTTTCTGATAACTCTGATGATATCAAACATGTCCTTGCATCTTAAGAGGAATCATATTCAAATTTTGTTTTGCATTTGTTTTGGTAATAAAAGAAGTATATTGACCATCTAACCTTTGATAATATAACTGATTTAGGCAATTGGTTTTGGGGTCAGGGTCCCTGTTTACCTATATCTGTAGTCCTACTTAAATATAAGTTATAAAAAAAATCCAGTAAAGTCAATAAGCATCAAGGCTGATACTCTTTACTCCCCTTTAGTTATTTCTGTGGGATATGGATGGTCTAACCTTGGTAAATTTAGTCTCTTACTCTAAAAGTTGTTTCTCAATTTAAAATGGTTTCCTGCAGTGACCAGGAATATTTCTTGGTACTTTGTCTTCATTTTGGTGTTGTTAGAACTCACTAGCAAGTAACCATTGCCCTCCCACTACCCGGTGAGCAGTGCTTAGGCAACAATTTTTGTGAAGTCACATCTTCAGAACTTCCAGTTTTCCACGTTCCTTCCTAAAAACAACTCAGACAGCCATCTGATTCATGTCTAGAGGTGAGCTCATTCCCCTCATCACCATGCACAGCCATCTCACACGTACCAGCTCAGTTTCAGAACCATCTTTGCAATGATTTTCTAAGTTCTTAAAGAGCTTGCAGACAATAATCCTCCCTTCTGCCACTATTCACACTCCATAGTCATATATAGAAGTGGTCCATTTGTCCTTAGCTTAATCCAGGTTTAAAATTCCATGAATCCTAACTCACATGGTCAGTCTCCTTACACCACTCCTTTATGCCTTCATACATTGTCCATATATCAATTTTCTGTCTGTACTGTAACTCCCGACTGCAATGTCTTAGTGTTCAAAGTTTATAGTACTTGACAGCTACTGGTAGCTATGAGTGCCACAGAATTTTTGAAGTTATTGAGGATTGTTGCTTATGTTTCATCGTGGCTCGGTATACACAGAATTTTCCCACTACATTTTTTTTCTACATTCACTCTCATTAGTAATACCACCAAAGTCCTCTTTTATGGATATTCTGAGTGTTTTCTGTCTGTATCTCAAAAACTGCTACTGATTATATTAGGCAAATTTAAAAACCAGTAGCATTTTGAAAATTCTGTTTCTTATACTCAGAAGTTACACAAGTTTTATTTTTGGGTTACTCCGTATACTAAAAATCACATGGAGTGTACTGAGCTTTATATTTTCTTATGATTACTAATTTATATGCACTATTTGTTTCTTGCACATCTGCTCTTTACACTATCTACAGCATGTGTATTTTTATTCCGTTCTCTTTATTCTGACTAGTTCAATTACAGTTCTGTTTGTCTTTCTTTTGATTTTCAGCTTTGATATCAATGTTCATATTTTGTGCCCAAGACTGAAAAATTCTCTGAAGTTAAAAGATTTTAACAGCAAGCCAAAACTATTGGGAAAAGTTTTTATAATTTCAAGTATTCTGATGAGGTTTTGTAAAAGGTAAAATTGAAATCTGCATCAGAATCAGTATTTAAAGTACTTCAGCACTTGCATTATCAAATCCTATTGTCTTGAAATTAGATCAAATTGCTGAAGTGCCTGCAGCAGATTTAAAAATGCATCATAGGCTCCAGAGTCGCTTAGTGAATGTCTGTACTGCAGATGAACTATTCATGCCCCAAAAGTTGCACAGAGATCCACCAAGGCTCATTTATTCCCCACCTATTAAACCACTCTTTGCAGACCAGTGTGATACTATGATTTAGCCATTTATACATTTGAGTTTATACTGGGGAAGGGGAATCTCAGCCCATCCCACTCCTACCAGTTTGTTGCCAGTGCCAAACCAAGATGCCAAGCACATGGAGAGGGACTGCAGGTTAGCAGGAGAGCACCTGAAAGACAGCACAAAGGAATTCCATCCACTCCAGTCAGTAAGGCAACTTCATCGGTGCCCTAACTCAAATGCCTCTATGAAAATGCACATCACATGGGGAAAAAAACAGGAGTTAGAGACATGCACACACCTGCAGGGCCACGACCTTGTTGGCATCATGGAGACATGATGGGATGGCTCCTGTGACTAGAGCATTGAAATGGAAGGACGCAGATGTTTTAGGAAGGACAGACAAGGAGATAAGGAGGGGATGTCACCCTCAGCTGTCACTCAGCTGAAGTCCATGGTGCTTTCTTTGCGGGTGGATGAGGAGCCAACAGAGTTTACAGGTCAGGACTAAAGGGAGGAAATGGACAGATGTCATCATAGTGAGGGTCTGCTACAGGCCACCCAACCAGGAAAACCAAATGGATGAGGTCATCTATAGACAGATAAGAGCAGCCTAATTGTTCAGAAGCCCTCTCCCTCATGGGGGACACAAACATCCCAATACCTATTGGAAGGACAACAAAGCAGGGCATAAGCAGTCCAGGAGGTTCCTGAAATGCATTGATGGCAACTTCCTTCTCCAAGGGATAGAGGAGCCAGCAAGGAGAGGCGTTGTGCTGGACCTTGTTCTCATCAACAAGGAGGAGCTGACAGGGATTGTAAAGCAGCCTGGGCTTCAGTGACCATGAAATGGTGAAATTTGAGATCCTTAGGATATTGGGGAGGTCAGACAACAAACTCACTTCCCTGGAGTTCAGGAGAGCAGATTTTGTCCTCTTGAGGTACTCCACTTGGTAGAGTCCAATGGGATCTAGTGGAATGTGTCCCTGACCATAGGGGGTGGAATTGGATGATTGCTTATCACAGTCTGCAGTCACTGTGACCCCTTGTTCAGCTTGGCCGCGGGGAGCTGGAAAATAAGGGACAGGAATGATGTCCAAAAAAAATAAATACTTCAATAACAAAATAACAAACATGGAAACCGCAGAGTGCAGGGGCAAGATCCAAAGACCACGGAGGGGGGTGGCCGCACAACCAGGAATAGGGGTCTTTTGAGGGCAAGGGTCCAATCACAAACACAAACTCAGAACATGACCTTATTTGTATCAGGAACTGAATCAACTGAGAACAAATCAACTGACCAAATATAGGATAATTCTATTGACATACTGACTCCCATGACCCCACTCTTCTCACCATGTCCTGGCTAGGTGTGGCCCCCTCAGTATCCTGTTTCCCTTGGCCTTCTGTATATGCTACTGAGACAAAACCACTATTCAGCCTGGCTGGATGCAACTCCATAATTGTTAAGGTCTCTTCCCCAAACCATTCTATGATTCTGTGATTACAACGCAGCCTGAAGTACAGATGACTCCTCATGTGTAAATGATTGCAATAGATGCCATGGTCAAATCAGCTTAAAACTACATTCCTCACAAATGTTTCTCACAGTTAACAGGTGATGTTTTCAAAGAGTTGAGAGCTGAATGTCCTTTGACAGGAGCAATTTTCTTTGTTCACACATAATTTTCACAAAGAATGTACATTCACAGATGAGAGGTGTTTGATTTCTACAGCACTTGAATCCTTCTCATGGCCATGCATACAGTGCTATACTGTGGCTCTAATGTTTTAGAGTCCACTATGCAACTGGAAGAAGAAATATTGCTACTGACTGGATTCCTGAAGACAGAACTATCAGGTTGTCCTATAGACAATTAAGCTAATGAAACATGATGTCTTATTTGAGTCCTATTTTATTTATGTCAGCCACATCACCCTGGTAAAATTACCTCTTCTCTGCAGCAGATGATCCTTTATGAAATACATATATAAGAATCAAAAAAGCATACATTAATGTTGAACTACATGCATATGAAATGGCTGCTTGTTACTAAAGGGAATGTGTAATGGCTGATTTCACATTCCATTGGCCTCAAGTGAGGTACGATTTTGGCCCTTTCTCCCTTTAGTCAATACCACTTTCAGTAAATTTGTAGGGACATCATTAATTATTTTCAAGAATTCCACATAGCTTTCAGTGGGATTAAAATTGCCCAATATATTTCAAAATTATCAAGAAGGGACTGACATACAAACTTAGTGGAATAGACTTCAAATTAATCTCATTTCATCAGGAAAAAGATGCTAAATTTTCCATTCATAATAAGCATTATCAGGAATTCTGAGTACAAACATGGTATAAAATGTATCAAATTGAATGTAGGAGTCCTCTGTTACTGGGGGATGAACATTAAGTTTATCTATACAAAGTTATAACTTTAAAAACAAGGAAACAAAAAGGAAAAAAACAAAAAAACTGAATTTATTCCAGTATATGCTTGATTTGTCTTCTCTATTTATTGAGTTCCTGAATAAGGTATTTACCCACAGTTCCCAAAGTGTGATATTTTTCTGCCAACAAAACAATAAAACAATACCAGAACATGTTTGGATTTTTTCTCTTCTTTTACCTAGAAGCCATTCATATGTTTTATTTATATTTTTCCCATCCCAAGTAACACAAAATCAAACATTTATTATGTGCATTTCCAAGCAAGATGCTGAAGGTACAGCTCCCAGAAGCCTCTGTGTTAACATTTAAAATTTGAAAAGACAGAGATTTAAGAGAGACTATTTGGAGCTTACTCTTGGTCTGTCGACAAAAAGCAAGCAAAGCAGGAATCCTAGCTGTAACTTCTCAGCAGTGGTAATTTGAGACAAAGAAATGAAATGGCACAGAGG